>NC_040041.1:12598672-12898672 GCF_003713205.1 Coffea eugenioides
CCCATCTGGTTCAAATTCGGGCATCAAGTTGCTGCCTGAACACTTCATTCCAGATGAACAGAGCAACAGGACAGCGAACTTAAAACATTTGGTTCGGCTTGCTCACAAAGAATCAGAACGTGCATTATATACCAAATTAAAGCCAGGAATGTCTAGTTTCCAACGCCACCAACAGCACATGATTTCGACATCCGAGGACAGAGTTATAGCCAAAATACTACCACTGGTCAGAATCATACGCGAACAGTTTTCCAGACTTGCTAGTTTCTCAAGAAAAATTCATTTGCTCAATCAAACATCAATATTTTCTAATGAAATTTTTCACACATCTAATACATCCTATAAACATCCAATTCAAGCCATTAAATCCTCAATTTCTGCAATAAAATGACCGAACAGAGCAGGGGCAAAATGGTCAAGTTTGGCCCTTGCTCTCTACGTGAGTTTTCTAGCAGTTTCCTTCAACAAATCCATAACTTAAACACTAATCTGATATCATAAACTTCATCAAGCACAGAATCAGCAACAACCCAAGAGTGGGAATTCATAGAGCCCACTTTTCCAACAATACAAGCTACTAGAGTGACGATTCTAGCTCAAATGCATAAATCAAACTTCATAAAACAAGTTTAAGGAGTTAGATGGCTACCTACTTTGATGGCTGTTCAGATCAGAAAATTTCGGTCCCTATGAAGCCTGAAGACAGCCGTGAAACTCCTCCCTTTTCCAGCCTAAGTTGTTGTCCGAGTATTGAGCTAGTTGTAGTTAAATTTTGAGAGAATTTGGTGGAAGTTTGATAGTGATTTGCATGGCTTTGGAAGAAAGAAATGGTGAGAGTCTTTGGTTGTTTCTCTGCAGCAGCTGGCCGACTATGAAGCTAGAAGAAAGGAAATGAATTGCGGTTCTGATGACTTCGCGTACGAAAGACGCTTGACGTCTATTATATTAATTACGTCAAATCAATTATAACTAGTGTCCTACGTGCGCGTTTTGTATCCGATTTCTCTTACGTTTGTTGCACTAGTGCACTAAACCTCTAGGGCCCTTACATTCATATAAATATTATTCATTCTTAATTGTCCCAAAATAATGGTCCAAAGTCCCTCAATTAAGCGCGCACGTGAAAACACGTATTTCTAATTTAGGCGTAATAAAAATTAAAACCTTTTAAAAATTCTTATAACGATCGTACCACTAGTTATTACTTGTGTGTTTAAACCTAAAATTGTCTATTTTAGGTCCATTGTATAGGTCTTAAATTTTTAGCTTATTGTAATCCCAATTGGCTAAAGTTTTTAGACACGTTTCCACTTTTTCGCTAAATAGGCTTATAAGAAAATACTTATTTATTTATCTATGTTTTTATTTTATTATTTTTAAAATGAGACACTTTAGAAATATAACGAACTATAAAATCATGTACTTAGGTCTAATAGGCTAGAAAATATTATTCGTGGCAAAAATCCAAATAAATAATTATTTTAGCCAAAATTAGGGATTTTAAAATAATGGAATTTTCGAATCCTCACATATTTAAATTAACTTGATCATATTTCTTTTTTCCATTTGAATGTGTTATCGTTTAAGTTTAAAAGGAAGCAAATATTTTTTAGAAGTATTTGAATTATTTAGTAAAATCATCAATGTATACAAACATGAAAGTTAATATTTTAAAACTTTCCTATGGAATGTCTTATTTTAATAGGTAGGAAAGACAAGAAAAAACAAAATGAAGTTCTTTAAAGGTAAATTTCTTATACGCCCCTTGTAGTTAAGTGCTTTTTAAAATACATCCCTTATGATTCAAAAATATCTACTTACACCCCTTGTGCTTTGGATTCAAGTGGAAGTCAAATAGAAACATACTCCGTCAATGGAGATTTCACTGTAATTGCTCCTATACTGCATCACATTACTTGATTCTAGTAATGTGAGGTCTTAGTTTTGTTTTTCTTTCGAAACTGCCTCCATGTGAATGTTTACCATTTATAAAAAAGCCTAAAAATAGATTTGGCTACTAAATCTATTTTTAACACGTTCATTTGGGAGGCATTTCTGGAAGAAAAATGTCCCGAAATCCTCACACAAAAATCAAATAACCAATCACATTATTGGAGCGTGTATGTTCAATCCTCCTTTTACTGAGTGCGTTGGTTTGTTTTCCACTTAAATCTAGAGCACAAGGAGTGTAAATGGACAATTCTTTTTTAACTATAAAAGGTGCATCTTAAAAAGTGTTTAACCACTAGGGGTCTATGTGAAATTTACACTTTTTTAAAACATTCCCATAAGTAGTTGATGTTTTTGTACCTACTTTTACTAGCTTTAATAATTGCAATCCCAAACTATAAACATTCGAAGGTCTACATTCACAAGTCATGCAAGAATTTGTGTAGTAATAATTAGAATAATGTTATGTAATAGAAAATTAGTTTTTCTATTTTCTTGTGCTAGTTTTTATTTTGAATATTGTTTGTGTATTAACAAAGTGGTGCCTCTTCTGCAAAACAATTATGTTGTGCCAATTTGAAGTGGTTTCAGGAAGGTTGTTGTGATCAAGGGATGCATTTTTCATATATTTAAAATCCTAACGATAACTATTTGAAATCTAAGG
The DNA here is from genome assembly GCF_003713205.1 of Coffea eugenioides. Classification (NCBI taxonomy): domain Eukaryota; kingdom Viridiplantae; phylum Streptophyta; class Magnoliopsida; order Gentianales; family Rubiaceae; genus Coffea; species Coffea eugenioides. The sequence goes on from NC_040041.1 coordinate 12,601,287, forward strand.
GACAATATTAATTGAAATTTCAAAACATTAGGAACCAAAAATGCAAAGTTAAAATTTTCAATTAACAACGATTTGGTATTGACTCTTAGTTGTTGCAATTTTTGGTTAATTGTCTTAAATTTGTCTAAAATCAGAAACTTTGAGAATCACTTTTATTTTAGTCAAAATATTAGAGACTCATTTGACATACAAACCAAACATTGGGTATCAAAAATGTGCATTGATTCAGTTAAAACTAGGGATGCAAACAAATCGAACCGCTTGAGAGCTGATTGCAAGCGGGTCGAGTCTGAGCTCGACTTGAGTTCGAACTCAAGTTCAAAAATATTAAATTCGTTAGCTCGCGAGTCGGATCGAACTCGATTATATATCTTTTTATTTTTTATTTTAATAGTAAAATTACATATATATCCCTAATATTTTATTATTTGTTAAAAAAATTATTATTTTATTTATTTTTAAAAATATAAATAAATCATTTTTTATTTTTTAAGCTCGAACTTGATATTTTGAACTTGTCGAATTCGAATTCGAGTTTTGTAAAATTATGTTGAAACTCGGCTCGATTAAAATCGAAACTCGATTCGGTTCAACTCCTCTGCATCCCCACTTGAAACATAAGGGCAGTGATTCCAGAGTACAACTAAAGGGGTTCTCAGAATTGACCCGTAAAAGTGAAGCACTTTTGGTAAATTTAAAATTCCACCACCAAAATTGTGATCATATCCATGATTCCATTCTGCAATCATAGAGAGCCCCCCTTGACCTGCTTCGGTAACAAAATGCAGAACGAATACACAGTATTTCTTGGGACGGATCAAATTGGGCCTTGCAAGTTTTTGGATCATGAATAGATATTTCCGCCCCCTCCCTAAGATTGTTAGCTTAATCAAACTATTTATACAGTGAATCCCTCTTTTTTTTTTTTTTTAAATTTACATAGTGGAACCTTGACATGTGAACCACATGGGAATAATATTTTGGCCGCATCTCTAACCACTTCACTCCAAGTTACATCATATCTTTAGTCAGAAACAAGATAGACAAAAAGAAAGAAAAAAGTGCAAAAGAGGTAAGAATGAGAATCACTTAAATAGAGAGTAAGAATATTGTTAATTTCATTTTTGGCCAAAGAATGTTTTATGCATCTATAAATGCAAGTACTAGTCTTAATAGAATGACTGTATTAGTTTCACTTTCTCTGTTGCAAAAGATTACGGCTGAAGGATGACGAAAACTTCAGGTTAGTCTGAAAATTGTATTTTTTTTCCCTGGTTCCCATATTTAATTGTACATATGTGCTCATTTACACTATTTAATTGACTTATTGTTAGTACAAAAGCCATGCTGTTATTCATTTCTTCCTTTTTTTTCCCAATTTCATTGGAATTGTAGGAAATAGCCAAAATGCAAAATCTTATAAGGCTCTCAATGATGATCCTTTTGCTCATAATTTTGAGCATTATATAGCAGCAGTTGTAATAGTCAATAAATGACTCTATATATATATATATATTTTCAAATAACCACTTCTAATATTCAAGTAATGAGTCCTATTCATAAGCTTGATCTATGATTTCACACGTGGTCATTGTAACATCAGCAAAGTCATATAATATAAGTGGCATCTTCAAATTACATTATCTAAATCCATTATAGTTTGACTTTCTCAACAATGTGTCATAGACCATTATAGGTAACACTTTATCATTCAAATTTCCCGAATTGGGTTTTGTGTGGTGGAGATTGAAGATGGAAGAAATCTTGAAAATGTGATAAGCCATGCAGATGAACAATGTTATCATGGTCTTTTACGTTGTAATATTTACAAGCATTGGTTTAGTGTATATATAGTGCCTTGTACAATAATACTAAACAATATTTTTAGACCCGAATCAGTGGATGAATCAAATGAGCTTTTAGTTTGCGGTCCAACCAGTTTAAGTCATTGAGTCAAATATACAGCTTTTTATTCATTTTAGAATTAGAAAATCTGAATAATACTATGAAAAATATTTTCTAGTAACTAACTGGCTCAACCATGCAAGCTTTATCAGTTTTGACCAATTTGGATGGTTTTTGATGGGTTATTTATTTTTCATTGTACTCTAATATAAATTTGGAGAAAGTTTTATGGCCGGTTTCCCTTTTCAACCGGTCGAACCAGCCAAATGGATACGGTCTGGCACTGGCAATTTATGACTCCCAATCCGTTACGCTTTGAAGCCTTGCTCCCTCCACAGGCTGGCGGGTGAGACCACAGACTGGGTCCTCGTAAATGGTTACATTTTGAGCCATCAATATTGCTACAAAGGCACCTTCACTATTAGTTTGATGTTGTGTCCAATGAGCAGTGGAAAGGACTATCAGTTAGGGTCCGTTTGGTTGGACTGAAAATATTTTCCATCGAAGTCATTTTCCTGGAAAATCACTTCCTTCCCCATAATTTTCCAGTGTTTGGTTATTAAGTGAAAATATTTTCCAAATTCCTTTTTTCATAATTTTCCGGTGTTTGGTTTGTCAATGAAAATATTTTTTGATATGTTGAAAATATGGAAAATGTTTTCCTGGAAAAGATTTTCCTTCCAAACAAACAGACCCTTAATCTCACAGCTCTTTCTGAATCAATTGGGAGAGCAAAAAATGGCAATAGAAACTTCAGTATTCTCCAGACCTGCTGTGTTTCTTGAATTCTCAATGTCCCAAATGTCCAAAATAAGGAAGAAATCTGATGGGATTTTAAGTTCATTAATCAGTTAAACAAGTTGAGGAGAAAAGCCTTTATGTCATGAAGGATTTAGAAGGAAATTGATTACTGGTTGTGTTGTTTTAGCTTTAATTTCCTGCTTGCTTTCTGAATCCCAAGTTGTGGTAGCTAGGTAAGCTTCTCAATTAACTACTTTTTTATATTCTAAGCTGGTTTTTTGTGTTTTGTGATTATTTTTCTAACTTCCAACACATAATCATACCTTCTTTCCAAGATTGGTAAATTTATAGTAGACCTTATTTTGGAGTGTTTTCTTTCTCTGATAAAGAATTAGGCATTTTGAATGGTGCAACACTGATTAATATATTGGACAGCTACATTCAACTTAGCTAATATTTTCTCAATCTTTGACTCATCAATTGGATGAAAAAACTTAATCATACATCTATTGTAAAATGACATAACATTGTGCATGGAAACCTGTTTCCCTTGAAAGATCATATTTTTTAGCCCTTCTAATACAGCCTCTAAAATACTACCTACATTGTTCTGTAATTTGACGGACTTGAAGCTACAGGGATAAACGTATGAACTTATGTGGATGAACTTATTTATTCTCCATGTTCTTTTGTAACTTTCAGTAATAATGTTTAATTTGAATTGTGCATCCTCTTTTTTATGTTTTGGATATTGGCATCCTTTAACGTGATGTATCTAAGCAGGAACTGATAGGATTAGTAGAGGTGCAATTGGAATTGTTCCTGAGGAGCTCACTGAGGATAACTATGAGGAATGGAAAAGATGCTTGAAATATTATTTGGTTGGTCATGGCCTTTGGGGTGTTGTTAGTGGAAAGGAGCAGGATCCTCTAAAAGAGAGTCAAGATAAGAAACAGGAACACGAGGAATGGCAGAAGAGGAATGCATTGGCCTTACATGCCATCCAACTTTCATGCGGAACACGAACATATGTTAAAGTCAAAGCAGCTCACAATTCTGCCCATGTTGCATGGAATCATTTGGCTGAAAAACTAAAGCCCCACAAACTACTCACAGCACATGACCTTGAAGATGAAAACAGCCATGGTGAAGATGAAGGTAACTCTCAATCATGTTGCTGATAAAATGTCTATGTTTGACATATAATTTAGAAGTTAACTGATGAGTTTTTCTCTCTTGGAAAAATTTAAGTGTTTTATGTGGTTCATTTGATGTCATGGGGCATTAGGAGCAAAAATTATTATTTAGCAATTTCAGATTTTTGTCTGATTTTGCTCTTGGTCCATTCCTTTTCTTTTCTTTTGCTCTTTGAGCAACCAATTCCTGACAGAGATTTTTGTGTACATTACTTCAAATAGAGCTCCAATTCATCTATTCAGGCTCTGTTGCACCAAATAATGATGGAGACTTGGGGGTTGGGAGTCCTAGCTAAATTGCCAAAAGAGGCCCTGGAGCATATCCTCCATAGCATGGACTCTGTCGTTGAATCATTGCTCAATATCCAATAACAATATTGTTGCAGTGCCTACTCTGAACCAAAGAGGGAAAATTATTCTCCAGCCTATGATAGTCATAAACTTGCTCCTAAAGAGTACATATTCCACGAATAGATTAGTAAAATGTCACCTTCATACCAAAAATTATTTCAAAGATTTTCTGATTTTGATCTTTACTTCCTCAATTTTTTATGCTCCTCATCAAAATTTCACGTGTGCCTTGTATGAGCTCATTATTATATGGGACCCTGTTAGAGATATTAAATGAAACAAATTCTAATGTTTACAGGACAGAAAGAGTACCTTCATTATGAGAAATTGTACAAAGCAATCGAGAAAGGTCATTTTCATCTCACAAAACATCTCCTTGATCAAGAGCAACACGCTGTTAAGGCAATAGTTTCATCACATAATGAAACTGCACTTCACATTGCCATTCTGGGTGGACACATAAGAATTGCAAAGGAGTTATTGCACAGAATGGCACGAGAAGACTTGGAAGTTGTTAATGAATATGGATCCACAGCTCTGACTCTTGCTGCAATCAGTGGTGAAACAAGGTTGGCAAAGGCAATAGTGGAAAAAAATGACAGGCTACTTATCAAGGCAAATGACCGTGACGACGGGCAGCTTCCTGTCATTGAGGCTGCTTTGTATGGTCAAAAGCATATTGTTAAGTATCTATACAGGGTAACACCAAAGGAGCATCTAAGTCCAGATAGGGGTGAAAATGGAGCTACATTGCTTAATTCGCTAATTACAGCAGAAGTATATGGTTAGATTATAGATATAACAGGCAACATACCAATCTGCAACACACACTTCTTCATTATATGTGCCTCTAACTCCTGCTTTTTAATCGTTACAGATGTTGCTTCAATGCTGCTTCGACAGTATCCAAAACTTGGCGTCACCCCTGATCATAATGGTGACTACACTCTCAGGTTACTGGCTCTCAAGCCATCTGCATTTCCTAGTGGAACCAAACTTTCTTTCTGGAAAAATTGGATCTATTCATGTGAGTGTCCTTTTTCCAGTTCTACTTTACTTTGATAACTGACTTGTATGTAATGAAGCAAAATATTCTACTCTCCAATTCAATAATAAGCCAAACAGTCTAAGAGCAATGGCCATTCTACATTTTGTGGATTTTTATGATGTTTCAGTTATCATGTCAGTATGCAATGTGGATTGTTTTTTTCAGTCCAAGTTGTCGGGCAAGATAAAATCTTCCACCAACAAGAATATTAAATAGCCGTGATCAGTAAATGTGTACTAGTGTTAGGGAATGCTACTCATACCATCTATTTATGCCCCAGGTGTAATGGTACATTCTCCATCGGGGAGTCCAACAGATTCTCATGAAGATGAGGTAACAAAAACTCAAAGAGCAAGCATGACTGAAGGCCACAACATTGACATTCATGATCCTAGTGATGATGAGATGACTAAGACAGGGAATCAAGGCCTTACTAGCTCTGGTATGTAAAATACCAAGTTTCTTTTCCAAAATTCCTTCTGTTGCACATTAAAGACTTCTAATTTTTTGTGGTGGGATCTCTCCTAACTTTTTCTCTCAATTTTTTAGCAGTAGCTTGATGACAAAGTGTAATGCATTGTATTTTAATAGGTAAATAATCTGATATGTGGTGGACTATCTAGGATTGGGAGAAACCAGAGGAAAGTTCAAAAATTAAGAGGATTCAGCCCCACATTTTGGAACTTTTTGTAGTAAAGATAGAACATTGTTTCCTTTCAACGATGAGTAATGAGGAACTTTTCAATTCATGTGTGCATTAACTATAAATGGTAAAATAATAAACTCAGCTGCTTCCATTTGAAGTAACTAAAATGAAATGGCGCTTGAACCATTGGTCACCAGGTAGTGGGGCATTTGTCATCAGGTAATATCAAGGGGTTGAATATAGCTTGCTAACAGTGTCTATCACAAGAGTTCTTAAGAACGTAATCTAGCTGGCATTGCTGCATTGGCATATGCTGAAGAATCTTAACCTATCTAGCTCCAAGAATAATTCACGACTACTCCACCATGAAAGAGGGGGTCAATTGACCTCCTGACTTGCATACAGCTTTCCAAATCATTCACTACTGCTAATCTTAAAGGCAAGATAGTCAAATCTTGTTAGTATGCAAAGGACCCCAACATCAGGTTTTCTTAGGGGATTGAAACTCAAGCCTATGTTCTGTTAGACAAGAATGGATTGGTTAGGTCACCAACCTTTGCTCCTCCTGAGGCAAGTTGGACTCCTAAGTGTAAAGATAGCTTCTGAGAAGATCACCTACATAGGGATCCATGTAGATAGTGCAACAAGAGATGTAAACAACAAGGCAAAACATGTATAGGGATGGTAATGTTCATCTTCAGGTCTTACCAAGTTCTGTGGACTTGCATCTGCACCACTCAAGATTCAACTCATGGAATCTTTATTAATTTTGCTCAGGCAATTGTACTGACAACCACTTAAAATCATCTCCAATCTACAGAGTTATCTAAATTCAGATATGTAGGATTATGTTAATTTACCATATATCAGAATGTGAGGTGCTTTCTCGTTTGTCTTAGTTACCTCAGCTTGTCTATAGGAAGAAGTGGATCTCTCTTCCATTTTTGACAACTTATACCACTGTATCTAGTTGGTTACTGCCTCCTATCCTTACCATCTTGTTCTGAGCTTTACATCCTTTGTATATTCCACTAGATATTATTCATATCATCTAATTCACAAGATTGTCCATCTAATTCTGTTCTTTTTAGTTTCAGTGTCAAGTGGTATTGTATTTTAAACCCCACTTTTTCTGCTCTGCTTAGCTTGCATGCATGCTTTAAGCAGGCACGCAAGTTTTCTATGCCTACTATTATTTACTCGAGTACACCATTCATTTAGATATCGTTATTCAGTTGTGCAACTAATACGCTGCTACAGTTCTTTTTTATTCCGTTGATCTATATCAGTAATTGGTTCCGTCTCATTTTATTCATCCTGTGCATATTTTTCTTGCAGTACTGAGGATTTTGCGTGGACTTGGTTGGCTCATATTAAGATGCCTCGGTTTGTTTCACGAACTAACATTTTTTACTCAGGCAAACTATGATAATTTTCTAATGTTTTCTGTTGATTTCAGTCCCAGATATAAAGCAAATACATGACAGGAAATTGATTCATAAAGAAGCCATTCAACTGCTAACCTGCATATTTAAGGAAATCCGGACATTGAGCAAGAAAGAACTTGAAAAGATGGACATTGATAAAATTTTGTATGATGCGATTGAGCATGGAATCATTGAGTTCGTTGATGAAATTTTCAAAATTACGCCAGAAATCATATATAAAAAAGACAAAAGGGGCAGAACACTTTTTTCACATGCAATTGTGCTTCGCCAAGAGAAAATTTATAGCCTTATATACGCCTTGGGAACAAGAAAGAGCATACTGGCACGTAGGCATGATTATTTCCAAAACAATTTCTTACATCTAGCAGCCAAGCTGTCTCCAGAGTCTCAACTTGACAGGGTTTCTGGAGCAGCTCTTCAAATGCAAAGGGAACTACAATGGTTTCAGGTTGCAATTTAATTTGTGGTCAATATCCTATTTTATCTTAGTCTGCCATGTTTTTGTGGTCGTTTGCTTTTGTTTTGATGTCTTATGGCATATGGATATAAAAGCTGGAACAATTCTTTATCTAATCGTACTGTCCTAGTGAGGCTTTGTCCCTGACATTATATATTCTGTAGGAGGTTGAGAGTATTGTACAACCAAAGATGAAAGAAGAGAAGAATGGTAGTAATAAAACACCTTCCGCCCTCTTTTCTGATGAGCATAAGGTTTTGGCCAAGGAAGGAGAGAGATGGATGAAAAATACAGCAGGATCAAGTATGATTGTGGGAACTCTCATTTCTGCAGTCATGTTTACAACTGCCTTCACAGTTCCAGGCGGTAATCATAGTACAACAGGGCTCCCTGTCATGCTAGAAACTCAACCAAAGGCATTCTTGTTTTTTATGGCATCAAATGCACTGTCGATGTTCACTTCTTCAACATCGATTCTGATGTTCTTGGGGATTCTCACTGCACGTTATGCAGAAGAAAATTTTCTCAAGTCCTTACCCACAAAGTTAATATTTGGAATCACATGCTTGTTCATCTCGATAGTCACCATGATGGCGTCATTTGGTACTGCTCTCTATCTGATGCTGATCAAACAAGTAGCTTGGATTGCCTATCCAATCATTGTTTTCTCTGTTATTCCAATAGCTCTTTACTCATTGCTGCAATTCCCTCTTCTGGTTGAGATGATCAGTCGCACATACGGATATGGCATCTTTGACAAACCTAGAAAGAAACTCTTCAGTTTTCATACCTGAGTTACTGCCAGCATCTCTTCATTCTGTTTTATCATGACATTCTGTATTCTGCTTGCGATGGATTGCTTTTCGATATTGTTTTACAAATAATCCTTATCTGTGATGTTTTGAGTAGATTTCACAGGTAACATTTATTTGTTTTGACTCATTTGTGTTGTCTCCAGCTGGTGCTGGAATTCTACGAACTCCTTTGATTCTGAGGATTCCTTAAGCTATCAATAAAAGCATACCTATGGATTGTTTTACCTAAAGCTGATACTTTCATTTGCTCTACCAAGTTCTGTTATCCGATTTATAGTATTATCAATGCAGCTAACATGAATGTCTTAGTATTATTGCTGGTTGTTCTGTGAGGATAAACCATAAAAGCTAAATCAGATCCAAAGTTGTACAAAAATGAAAAGGCTTTTTTTTTTTTTCTCATATGAAGATTTGGCTTGAAGATTGTCCGTAGGTCTCTCAGCATCTGCTTTATCACTCTTATCCTTGAGAAACCTAATGAATAGATGTCTTCAAAGTGTTTTAACTCAAATTAGTAATCTATTTATTTGCTTAATGAACACAAAATAAAAAGGGAAAATTCTTTAGCTAAATAACTTTTACACAGTTATGAGTTATGTTAAGGTTATCCTTTCCTAAATTCTCTACACTCTATTGAGAGGCCAGCTAAAGGAGGCAGGAACCTACAATTCTATACCCTGCTAGTTTTAATTCATGTTAAAACAGTTTAAAGAATTGCAGATTTTGAAAAAGAGTACAAGATCATGTTAGTTATGGTTTTCCTTATGAACTGCCAGCTGATTTTCAAACAAATCTGTGTTATCCAACTTTGCTACACTGCCCAATTCCTTGGAGGAAAAGCTCAAGTTTATTAGTGGTTCATATAAATATGTTCTTCTCAATTATGTTCTCAGTAAACAGCAGAAGGCTCAACAGATGAACTTAACTTCTTCATTCTTTGTAGCTAATTGAATACAGACTCATTGTTTTTGTAAAACTTTTCTTCCATCTTAGCAGTAATGTGTGTTAAGTTGCAAAGCAGACTTTTGAAGTTCATGGACTAAACTCTTTTGGTTGGCCATGAATTTCTACCAAGTATTTAGTTCGTGAATCTTATATCTGTCTTGGTTCTTGGTATTCCTAATTAAGATCAGGTGCAAAATCCAAACCCTTTAATTTAAAAAGTCATTAATGTACTTGAAGTTTGAAATTACTATGGAAATGCATGAATTTAACTCTTCTTCTTCTCCTTTTCTTGGCAAATTAAAAGGACATCCACTGAGTCTCACTAGAACATATATAATGCTGGCATGATTTAGGTAAGCCCTTTTTAGGTTATGGCAATTTTGGCCTCCAACAATTTAATAGAAAATAAATAAAAGTGCTGGCTAATTTTATGGTCATGCAGTTAGAATGGCAACTGTATTTGGCCTATATTGCTGAATTTAGTTGCACTTGCACGGATGATTTTTAGGTGAAGAACATGTTTTATGTTTCTGGATAGATACTTTCTAGACCTTTTTCTTACTACTTCTTTTTTCGACTTAAAAAATTAATAAGTAAAACGTCTTATCAATCGAGTTACACTTCATTGGTAAGTCTGTGTTCGTTTATCATTATTTGATCTACTAATATCTATACAATTCCTACCATTTTTCTTCGCTACTAAGTTTTTGTCGGGTAAAAATTTTAAAATGGAGGTAACAATTTTATCGATAATAATATATGCAATATAAAAGAAAATAGAATTCTCCATGTGAAAACACTCCTTGAGAAAAACACCTTTCTTCACTACACATGTTTTTGTTACTTGCTATTAAACTGAAAGCTGATGAATTTGAATACCAATATTTTTTTAATACATCTCTTCGAGATTTAACGCAATTTAGTTGTGAATGAAACCAAAAATAAAACAGAACAAAATATAATAGTTTAAGTGTTAAACTTTCAGTCATGTATTAATCTTAGAAAGCAAGCAAGGTTTCTTTTTCTTTTCTTTTCTTTTTTTTTTCCTTTATGGGAAATACAAGCTGGTTTTAATTGATTGATCCGAAAACCTTACGTCCCAATTTTAATTCATGCGAATTCGAAACCAAAAAAATTAGATTTTTAGCAAAACATTTACCATAATGGTGATAAAATAAAGGAGTTATAATATTTGATTTGAAACTCTAATGTTTGCATCATTTTACCAATACATGACAGCCTACAAAGGAAGCAAGGTTCGTCTTTCTCAAGAAATTTTTACGAGAAAAGCAGAACAAATATTTGTGAACTTGCATTTGGAAAATAAATGTTTGATCTGAAAGTTTACTATTTTGCAACCACATATATTTATACTTTAAAATGGAAAAGTTTATTGTTCCTTTTTAAGATAGAAATCACAACATGCAAATACATGGCAAGAACATTTTCCAAAGAAAACAACACCTAATGCTAGTTTCTTTAATGATAATAATGTGCTAAAAAGTTAGTTAACGACTTGAATGAACATCTAATATTTGATACAATGAATGTGCACCTAATAACATTAAATGCAAAACACGTTTTTCTTTTATTTTTATCCAAACGATTGTTTTCATTGTTTAGTTACATTCCAAATAATCCTTGTTATGTTTATGTTATGGCATAGAATAAAAAATTTAGTGCAATTAAATATGATGCTCTAATCGTATTTTTAAATGGCAATTCTTTATCTCTATATTAGGTTTCTAAATTGTTTAATTTAATGGTGAGTAATTGTTGTTGCTACAACTAAGCCTTCTTTCCAATTGCTTATAATCAGCTAATTACATTTCAAGTTAAAACTTATTCTTAGGTATTCTTGTTTGGTTTTTAACCTTTGCGTCAGCTTATTTTTAAGTATATATATAAATGATGATCCAGCATCCTTGAAATGCTTGTAATAATTGCTCAATTTCTTCAAACTTTTAATCTAAAGCATGCTTCAGTTATTGTAATTTCTTAATCAATTTAAAAAAAAAAAAAAAAAAAAGGAAGGAAAACGGAAAACAAGCCCTTAGAAATTGACCCTAAAATACATCCACGAATCACTTCACCAGATAATATTCCTAGTATGAAGTGCTACTCGATTACAAAGTTCTTAATAGGGGTGCAATCAAGTCAAGCCGCTTGCAAGTAGCTTGTCGCGAGCGGCTTGGTCAAAAGCTTGGCGAGCTCGAGCTCGAGCTCGAGCTACTCGTTACATTCAAAGAGTCGAGTTCGAGCTCCAAAAATAAATACTCGAGAGCTCGACGAGTTTAATCGAGTTTTCATATTATATTATATTATATATATATTATATTCATATTATATTATATTATATATTTTGAGAAAATTTATAGATTTAGTTCAAAACTCGAGCTTGAGCTCGAGTAGATCGGGTTTGATATTTAGTCGAGCTCAAACAAGTAGAGCTCGAGTCCAAATTTATTTACTCGTTCGAGCTCGAGCTCAAGTTCGAATAGCACTGATTGTGATTGAATTCAAGCTCGAGTATGGTGCTACTCGAGTTCGACTCGACTTGATAACACCCTAATTCTTAAAAGAATGAGAAATTTTTTTTAGCTATTATGTACATTTGCGTACATTAAATAGTCTAAAAAGTACAGGTATAGGAGCTATTTTTCGAAACAACATGTTGACTAAGAATGAGAAGTAGACATATAATACTAATGCATATGTATGTAAATTTGCCTTATCATTATATCAGGGTTAATTACTCTTTTTTTTTTTTTTTTATCCTTTCCACCTCCAATTGCCAGGATTAGAATCCTAAAATTGGTAACCGAGAAGACTCTAGGAGCCTTTTCCTAACCACTGGATCGATCCCAGTGGTAATAAAAAGTAATTATTTAAATACTACTAAATGTGTATTAAACAAATAATCATAACACTGATTATGTGTAAGCACACACAATCTAGACATGGAAACTAGCGTGACAAGTAATTATTTATATCAGCATTAGTTGGATGTTTCACTTTAGCATCACTGATTGGCTTGTATCCCACCCATGATAGAAACGATTTACTGCATATTAAGTACCTGCCTCTCATTATATTGGTCCCTTCACAATTTACATCTTCCTTTCCCTAATTGTTCTTGAATTATATTTATACCAAACTGAATTATATTTGATGATTAGAATATCAAATGTATAAATTGTTCTATCTACGCATATTTCATTTGAAAAAAGGTACACACTGACCAAATTCAAAATTCCCTATTACAATTTACAACTCTATTGCATGAGTTGTTAAAGTGAGTGTCTGAAACATAAGAAAGGAATATATTTAACGTGCAAATTTTTAGATTTGGGAAAATAACTCTACTCACAAGCTATTAAAAATTTGGAAAAAAAATATACAAGGATTAATCTTCTATACACTGACAATGTATATACCGTCAATTTTGGATGAATGACAACTGTACAAAATTTGAATTTGAAAACCAATTTTTACATATATTTCATGGATCTAATCATAATAGTGTATATACACTGTCAATATATATATAATTTACTCAATATCTAAACCATAACAAGTGAATAAATTTGACGTGTACACTTTAGAAATTGAAATCCCATAAGACATGTCATTTATCTTACTCAAAATGAGTAGTATTGCTTGCACCTTCCACATATTTGCATATGCATAAAAGATTTAGACACAAACATATGGAAAGAAGAGTAAGAAGAGACAATAATGAATAAATAGGATAGACCTATATTTTAAAGATTTGAAAATCTTTGTAACATCGTTTTTGACGTCGCATATAGATTAAATGATACCGTAAAATTTATACTTTAATAGTTTACAGCTATAATCCGTATGCGCTGATTCAAATACCCCCAAATATATGATGCATTGATGTGCTTCGCAACAAAATTCTGCCTCTTCGGACACGTAAACCTTTCAAATTCATCTAACCAACCACCCCACTAAACTCCTCCAAATTGGACAAAACCCCCCAAAAATCCAACGAACCTTTCACCTAAACCCCTCTCTCCAAGCCGTCTGCTCTACTCACATTCTCTGCTGAGAAAAGCCTTCAAATCAGAAACGGCTATTCTTTGCTCAAATGAAAAGCAGTCGAATTTACGCCTTGCGCGCACGCCATTCCCCCCTCTCCTTCTCGTCTCTTCTCCGTCACAGACAGCGTTACATTAGTAATTCCACTCTCCCTCCGCCACGTCATCTGTGTAACGGACGCCTACCCCATTCCCGCGGGCCCCATCTCCATCTCCAAACCTCCCTATATAGCCTTCTCTTTTTTGGTCTTCTTTCTTACAACCTCAGACCAGAACGAAAAATTTTTTTTAAAAGAAAAAAAAAACACAAACATGAAATTTTGAGCTCATTTTCTTTTCCGAATTTAACCTCGTACAATTGATTAATTTACAATTTTGAGCTCATTTTCTTTTCCGAATTTAACCTCGTACAATTGATTAATTTACAATTTAGTCCTCCTAACCAAAATGGCGCCGTCTGCCAGGGCCAACCGGAGGTGGGCTGACGAGGAGGACGACGACAATCAGCTGGACCGTCTCCGGCGGCCCCGGCGGGTGAGGAAGTATAGGTCGATTGTGGCAATAATGAGGGTAGCTAGAAGGGTCCAACTTATAAATGAGGATGACGATGATGGTTTTGATCAAACGGTGGAGATAAAGAAGGAGGAGAATGTTGATGATGATGATGGTGGTGGTGGTGATGATTGTTATAGCAAATTGGGGTGTCAGGAATGTGGGAGAGGGGATAACGAGGAGGAGATTTTGCTGTGTGATAAATGTGATAAAGGGTACCATTTGGATTGTCTAAGGCCAATTGTGCCCCGGGTGCCATTTGGGCACTGGTACTGCCCTAGCTGCTCTGATCACATTCGTCCCAGCATGGCTCTGGCTAAAAGTATGATAAACCCTTTAATTTAATTCAAAAAAACCCACAAAAAGTTTAATCCAATTCTGTTCGTACAAAAATTTAATAAAAAGATGTGTTCCTGTGTGTGCTGGTGTTTGTGTTTTAGTCCATGTGTCGTGTATGTTCCATCTATACAGTTCAATGCAAGTGATTGTTTTGGGAGGTCAGCTCAATGCAAGTGGATATAATTAACTCTTTGATAGCAATGTAGTGTTTGTGTGTGAATGACTGACTCAGTGGGTGAGTGTGTGGGAATGTCTCTGTGGGTTTTTTTTTTCTCTCCCCCTGAGGGAGGTAGGTACATTTTGTCAGTTTTACTGGAAAGTACAGAAAAATGTTAACTTTTGTTGACCCTTTAATTTCTTGATTGTGTTTAGGTCTTACGCAGACATCCATACTTGATTTCTTTCGGATTCAGAAATGCAGTGAATCAATGGCGGATTTTACTTCAGCTCTAGGTAAATTTGGAGGGCTGCTACAGTATGGTTGCAATATGGAGTCCATGTATCCGTGTGAATCCTTTTTGTCTGGGAACATATCATTTTTCTTAGTTGATTTACTTGTGATTATCTTGCTTCTGATTTGTCGAAGCCATCATTTGGAAAGAGAAGTGGAAGTAAGGTTAAAGTTAAGCGTTCATGTTTTGGAAACATGCTGGATGATGGCTTTAATTGTCAGTATGATTAGTGCAGTTAGGATAGTTGAGGGAGGGAATGGTGCAAGTTAGATACTTTTTTGTCTCTTGATTTTAGCCGAATTCATGCACTGCTTTGTAGAAACCTTGAGTTCTGCTTCAATCAAATAAGTGTTTTGCCAGCATAAAAACTTCTGCTGGCAATTTATTCTCTGCATTTGCTTAGTACTAGAATTTGTATCAGCTGAAGATATACTAAGCAGTATTATAGAAGCTTAAGCGACTTCTATGGTGATGTGAGTTAGGTTTAGGGTGTAAATCAGCTGACTGAAAGTACGTATCTCATCTCAAAAGATCCCAGAAGATTGCCACAAAATATAGTTAAATAGGCTCCGATAAAGCAGAACCTTTTTTCCCAATAAGGAGTACTGTTTTGTCGTACAATTAAAAGATTAGGTTGGTGAATGTAGTTCATGTATTTCTTAGCTGACTGTGATTATTGCTGCTGCATTTAGCTATGGAAGTTAATGCAATTAGTCGGGAACAGTTTGAAATGCTTTTGCTTTTAATTTTCATAACTGCCAAGTTTCCCTTACAGACATGTGCTGATACTTGTCCTCGCCTCCTTTTTATGCATGGCAACTGTATTCTATGTATTATTGCTTGGATAGTTTCCAACGCTTGACTTCTTTTCATTTTCTTAAAAGAGAATGAGAAAAGAAGATACGTATATTGACTTTGACAAGAAAAATCAGCAGGAGCCTTCCTATTCAAAATCTTCCGAAAGTTGATGGATAATCCCTTGCTCATCATGATGGTTTTAGACCTTGAACTGCACGTGCAGTTTCCCCTTCTTCTTCTTGACGGTATAGAATGAAACGCCTTCCTATTCAAAATCTTCCGAAAGTTGATGGATAATCCCTTGCTCATCATGATGGTTTTAGACCTTGAACTGCACGTGCAGTTTCCCCTTCTTCTTCTTGACGGTATAGAATGAAACGTTAGAACCACGATGCGGTTCTCAAGTATGGCAGAATGCGAAGCCAAATGAAATGTTATCAAATTCAATAGTGTTTCTACTGACTAACGCAAGCCTAAAATCTTTATGAAGAAAGAATATTATCATTACAGGAGAAAGAGTGGAATGCACCGTGTGCTTGTTGAAGCTCACTATGAGAAAACCGTTAGTGCATATACTTGCCTAGTCTATATGATACTTGTGCAAACCCCTAAAATGTTTGACAGCATTGTTTGACCATATCTTTGGATGGGGTGGAGTGCTGTTGTCACTTCATAATTTTGAACATGAAGCGTCAATGATGATATAATTAAAAAGATATGATGCATTTTATCTAGGGCACACAAAGGTCCAGGCCTAGAAATGCTTAGAGGCAGTTCCCATGTGTCAATCTCATAATTTTCCCGATCAGAACTCCACAACCTTATTTTTGGTGCAATGGTTTCCCAATGAAAGCTTTGAAGTAATCTTGCAAAGTTGTTTCTGGTGTAAGTTCTTTTTGATGCAGAAAAGGTTAGTTATGATAGTGCTTTAGAGCCAACAGGTCTGTTTTTGACCAATGATCCCTTCTTACCTTCATGAGACCTGTTGTATGATCGCAGCATTGATAGCTGAAATGCAAAAACTTACAGGACTCCATGTGATTGTCCCTAAAGAATATTTTATGTAATCAAATCCTACATTTATAAACCTACACACGTGCAACGTATATTTTCTGTAATAAACCTGATCTTTGTCACTCATAAATGTACATTGGCAGAAAAAATATATATATTACTCGTAAATGTATGATTACTCTGTCAATCTACACTTCAGTTGCTACTGCTGTGAGCTAGTCTTCTTTTTTCCTGAAGTTGTTTAACTGGAATATTCCCTATTTAGGCTGAGTTTTTGGACCAGTAGTTCTTCTCACAATACATAGGCACTGAAGTCTGTTCATGTTTCGTTCTTGCATCTAAATGCTAATTTTCAGTGTAACATAGAGACTACTGTTTCTGAACTAGATGAAGATTTCCTTCTTTTGTCATGTCATTGAGTTTTCTATGTTGGTTCTCTGGGGTAAATGTCCATGAACTGTGTCCAAGGTGGTGGTCATTTCTGTTTAACTTTCCTTACAGGCAAGTTAAAGAATGGGATGCAGGAACTTGAACTGATTCGGTGGGAGTCTCAGTTTGGTTTTCAATTCAAGCCAAAAGATGTCTATTACTTCTATAGTTTGCTAAGAGCTGCTCTTTTTGGCCCATTTTTTCTGGAGTTAGTGAACCCTGGAATCCCTTGTAAACAAAAGAAAATCTCTGTCCCCCTCCCCCCCCCCCAAAAAAAACTGGCTCCAACTGAAGATATGATTAAATCTCCTTTCATGGTATTTTTGACTTTCCTTTCTCTCCTCTAGGCACTTTTTGATGCTGCTGATTTACAATTTTAATGAGGCTTACCTTTTTGGCTTTGAAACTTAGCTATGATTTCCGCGACATAACTACCATCTCAGATGAGGAAACCAATGTATTATGTTTCTAAAATGTATTATGTTTCTAAACTTTAAAGAACATCTGTGTCATATTCATTTAGCTGTCTTCAGCTGTTGATTTTCCTTTATTGCTCTTCATCCTTTTCATTTAAATTACAGATACTAGAAAACGTCGGAAGCGTTCTGGGCCTTTGGTGTACCACAAGAAAAGGAGAAGACTTCTGCCATATATACCAGCGGAAGATGCTGATCAAAGGCTAAAGCAAATGGGATCTCTTGCTTCTGCTTTGACCGCAATGAACATGGAATTCAGTGCTGAGCTTACTTATGTGCGTGGCATGGCTCCTAGGTCTGCCAATCAGGCCAAGTTTGAAAAGGGTGGAATGCAGGTTCAACCTTAAATACCTCTTGTCAATTAGTTTACTCAAAATCTTTAAAATGCTGCAAGGCAATTAGTGGTAATTATTAAAAAATGCTTGTTTTCAGTCATCTAATTTCCTCTTTCACTTCTCTTATCAGGTCCTTTGCAAAGAAGATGTTGAAACATTGGAGTACTGTAAACTTATGGAGAAAAGTGGCTTATGTCCCCCACTTATGGTTGTGTTTGATTCGTGTGAAGGGTACATCTCCCATTCGTGCTTTGTCTCTGTGTCTTAGCCCCCAGTCATTTGTTATTTGCCTGTTTAATGTACTGCTCTTGAATGCTGCAGTTATACGGTAGAGGCTGATGGTCCAATAAAGGACTTGACTTTGATAGCAGAGTATGCAGGAGATGTGGATTATATGAAGAAAAGGGAATGTGATGACTGTGACAGCTTAATGACGCTCCTTTCAGCAAAACAGCCATCCAGGAGTCTCATTGTCTGCCCGGACAAGCGTGGCAACATTGCCCGGTTTATAAACGGCATAAACAACCATTTGCCGTAAGCTTAGAGCGCAGCAACCATTCTATACAAATGTTTTTATTATCCTTCCGTGTTCTTTTCTTGTCAAGACATCTATGCAATGTTCTTATCATCCTTTTGTGTTCTTTTCTGTGATATCTCCCTTCAATAAACTTTTACTTCTATGTCTAGCTGAACCTCCTTAGTGAAACGAAATTATCTTTATTCATGTCAGAAATACTTACAACTTGACATTCAGCCTACAGTTCTTGAAACCAGTCCATTTTTGTGCAGGGAAAGTAAGAAGAAGCAGAATCTTAAGTGCGTGAGGTATGATGTAGATGGCAAATGCCGAGTCCTTTTGGTTGCTACTCGCGATATTGCTAAGGGGGAGAGGTTGTACTATGATTACAATGGGCATGAGCATGAATATCCAACTCATCATTTCATCTAAGTTCTGAAGCAACGGATTTTTTGCCAATGAGACTGCAGGACCATAGAAATCTCATTTTTGTCTTCAGATATACATAGCAGCAGCAAATTTTTCTCTAACAGTAGGTAGCTGTACTGCTGGCCATCATTGTGGCCATGATAGTGCAAATTCCAAAGAGGATGTTTATTTTGGATTTGACATATCAAATGCAGCTTAGACAGGTTACATGCTTATGTAGCACAGTTACAATGGAACCTCACAACATTTAACTTCAGTGATATTTATCCAAAAATTGTTTATCTTCTGCTTTTCTTGATTCCATTTTTCTGCTATTCGAAATATTTTCTAGATAGATAGATATATCAACTTCTTTTAATGCTTCAGATTATGTATTGGTACAGAAAGACTGTTCTGTCACAGGGACTTTTTAAGCAATCTGCAAGTTTTCCTATATGCTAGGCATCATTTTAGATACCACACTTGCATGTCTTCTGTGCATTATCTCCACAACACAGCATCAATATCTCCCCTTTTCTGCGAGTTTATTTGGTTGGAGAATTCTTGCTTACAAGCACAGACTTATAGTCAAAGTTCAGTAAAAACTGACTATGCTGTTTTGAAATGGCCAATGCATTAATATGTCTAATCCTATCTATAACTAAAGCACTCGATTTTCTAACCAGTTCCTAATGAGCACTTATAGTACGTCTAGTTTACGCCTACTTGTCATTCAAATAGACATACATTCATTCTTTGCATTGCATTAGGACACTTATATTGAGTACTGATTAGACACTCGTTAGACAAACCCCAAAACCAATTTCCTAATTGTGAAAACTCTCCTAGTAATATATGTTATTGCAGTATCCGAGTTACTACTAGCAAATATCGAATGTTAGTACTTAATCCATGACATATCTGGATGGTGCCATCCCTCAGATCATCATGACTATCAAATGTACTCATTCTTGGAGGACCTTGATTGTTGGTCTTGATACAGGTACAAAAGGTAAATGCTCTAGAGATAGGAGATACTATAATGTGAGAACTTATTTGTCAAGCAAGCCCTGACGCCATTCTGGTTAGACTAGCAGACATGGTGATCATGTTTTGCAAAAGATAGGACGCCAAAGTTGGTAGGAAGAAAAAGATTACAGCATACTTTACAGTTTAGGGAGTCAAATTTGAAAGCATATATGTGATTTAAAAAGGCTTTGGTCGCATGTTCCATAATTTGGACAGCCAACTCAAAAGCAATCCTCATGTTCTGAATGTCAGCCTAAGTAGCTGGCGATACACAAGAAGGAAACAAACAAGTCCACATGCTTGAAAGTGTAGGGCAGAGAGGGCTATCTTTGTTGATGACTCCTAATTCATTTAGGCACACAAGTTAGGTAAATTAGTGGAAGGATATAAAGCCTTTGAGTCTCTTGAATAAAGAATTTCTGCAAGGTGCACTTAAGCTCGCAACAAATCTTGTAAACAAGTCCACAGCTTTTGTTTCTAAAAGAGCTTTTACCTTTTAAATCTCACTGAAATGTATGTTTATATTTGTTAAAAATATCTTTTCAATCATCACCTTTAACTTTAACAACCTTGAAGAGTTGAAGCGAGTGAGAAGAAGAAGCCCTATTTTCAGAATAAACTTGTAAAGGGAAACAGGGTAACAGAAGATCACAACTCATTTCGAAATTCAAGATATAGTATAGCCAATTTTGCTCATCTCATCAGAGGTTGGAAGAAAAACATGCTTTCACTTGGGCAGAAGCTGAGCTAGATGTCTGCCTCTTTGGCTAAGAAGCTTTCACTTTTCCTGCCTGACGCACGTTACATTTCACAAAAGCACAAGTGCATGATTGATGTCCCATGCCACTGAAACTGAAACTAAAACGGCTGGCGGAAGATAAAAAGAGTGAGGTAAGTGTTGATGGATATTAACGCCAGCCAAGTGGTAAAGGATTGAAATCTCACTTGTCTTTGTTTGGTTCAAGTGCTCTCATTTTTCTCGGATATTACCTCTGTTTCATTGTTAATATACATAAAAAAAATAACAGGAGTGGTTATTTTGAAATTAATAGAAAATGCTAGTAGCTTTGCAAATTTGTCATTTGAAAAAGTTGCCTTTTTTTTTTTTTAACTCTAATACACATCTACCATGTGAATATTTTGAATTCAAATGTTATATATGTAAATTAATCTAGTGCCAACTCATTTATATATTTTTTTCCATAAGAAATTGAATATTAAAAAAATGACTTTAATATTAGAACATAGGAGTATTCATTAATAAGGAAAAATACAAATATCTCGTTACCATGAAATACAAGAATATAAATCACTATTTAAATTCTCATTTTGCAACAGTTTGGAGTTTATCTTTTATCCCCTATGCTTCTGATTTATAAATTTAAAACTCCATATGTATGGCATTTGAATGGCAAGAAAAATTTTAAATCTTGTTTTGTTTGAAGTAGAAGTGGCAATATGTCTCAAGCCCCAACGAATTACTCATACGCAAAGGGACTTTGGATGAGATGGATATTCTAATTTTAATATTAAGCTTGAAATGGGACGAATCCTATTCATACCCATTAATTGATGGAAATTTTTGGGAAATTCTTGGGTACACATTGGGGGCCAAGTACCTCATCAAAAATTTATCCTATTAATTGTTGTATATTTTTTAATGACCCAAATGAATCACTTTTATTCTTTCACCTAGGTCCTTTAGTTTTTTCCTTCAAAACCCCTCTCTAGTTTCTTGAACTCTTTTGTCCCTTAGAAATCAGTTTTTTTAAATTTTTCCCTTCTTTTCGTAAAAATTCTGTCGTTAGTCTCAATTTAGAGTGCTATTTGAAATATGTCAAAAGAAACTTCTTATTTTGACACGCGAACTCAATGGTTGCGTAGTCAGACCGAAGAATGCCTAAACAAGGCTGGTGGGGGCTCTTTTAGGCTTGTAAATGGTTTTGAACTTCTTTTCTAGTAGAATACTAATCAAAATGAATATTAGGAGTAATATGAAAGTCATTAATCTGTAATTTTATTAGAAAATATTTTGTCTAGTTTTGATAGTTTTATGATGGCTCATAGTTCTAAATGCCATTTCTTTGTACTCATAAATACAAGTTCTTTTAAGTTTTTATAGGATTTATTTTTTTCCTCAACTAAAATTTAGCAACATTGGAATATATACATAGAAAATAAATAAAAGAAAATTTGTGGGGGAAAAGAATTCAGAAAAATATAAATTCACAATAAGACTAAAAGAAATTTAATAAATCAAAAATATTAAATTTATATAAAAATAAAAAAGAATTAAAGGAAAAAAGAATATGAAAAATAGACTTGGATATTGGGCGGGATCAATCTAAACCATTCTAAAGTGATCCTATCCAAATTAGCCTCAAAATATGTATGGATAAAGTTGGGTCCAAACTCATATTACTCGGTCTCATTTCAAATCCAAGCAAATCCCGCTCATCCCACCTATTTTGCCACCTCTAGCTTGAAGGATCAGACATACAAAACATTTGTAGAGCCAAGAAAAATAGGTGAAGAAAGGGATGGGATTTAGTAACATGTAGGTATAAAACGTACAAAATAATTGGATTACACTTGTTTGGGTCTAAAGTAGGTTCGCCTTTTGGGGCTAAATTTTGGCCCAAAGATGCTAGACCAGATCTAAATAACTAGACCATATGTTTTTTGTCTAGTTGGGGTGAGGCGAGATGGGATAGGAGGAGGGATAACATTGAAAAAAGAAATCAAAAGTAACTTTGACTTTAATAAGATAACATTTTGAAACATTCTAAAACAGAAATTATGATACTTTCAATAAGATGGAGGGAGTATTTGATGGTCCAAAATGGAAAACTATAATATAAATGGACTGAAAAGATTAATTCTTTTAGTATCAATAGTGCAAATTTTTTTTATGAAATTTTAATACGTTTTTGAGACCCAATTTAGTTGTTAAGAACATTAATTAGGTCATTTTAGGATCTCTAACTCAACTTTCAAACCCTTTCTTTTCCCTTCTCCTTGCAAGGTTGGATTCTCATTTAACCCAAAAAAAATTAGTACTATTTAAATAATTGTTCTTGCTAATATGAAATAACTTGATTTACTTGATTAAAGTTTTGCACATGTTTTTTTTGACGACATAGTGAATTTTTTGAAGATTGAAAATACATGACTTAAACTTGGGCCATCAAAGTCCTAGACCAACACTCAACAAACTAAAAGGGCTCAATTTGGGTTTTTTTATGTCTAATTCAATATGGGCTAGAAGTTTGCTCTTATAATTCGGTCTGAATTTTAACTTCCTAAAGCTGGCTCACAAAGCCCAACTAAAACACCTCTTTATTTGCAAACAAGAAAGTCGTTGATTTGAAAATGAATTAATTTTTTTATATATTGACAGTATATATTACTTGCTGGTTTAGATCTATGTTTATGTCATTTTAATTTAAATTTGAACTCTAAATTTTACACATATGATATACATTCAAACTAGCTAACCTATATATTATTAATGTAAGAAAGATTAATAATAAAAGGATAATTTCAGAAACCTCCAAGGTTTCGGACAATATCGCCGTGCTCCTCCCTCAACTTTTAAAAATATCATAAACCTCCCCTCTCAGTTAATTGGCAGCCATTATTGACATCAATAGTGGTAAAATAACTCTTATGCCTTGCCTTTGCTTGAGATATATATTTTGGATCAATTACAAATTGCACCAATATAACTAGGGGTGAATAGCATTTTTCTCCATTTTTAACAATTTATTTATTTATTGGTTTGGTGTTTTTTCAAAATAAATTACTAAATTCTTGGGAAAACATTAATTGTTAATAAAAAGTAAAGTTACAAAAGTTAATTCTAATAATGTATGATAATAACTAGGAATCACTAATAAAAATAAAAATAAATTATATAATTTTTATACTCTTATTATACGGATTTGTTATAATTATATATTCTTCTTGAAAAGTCAATTCTAGTAATATATGATAATAACTAGGTATCACTTATAAAAATAAAAAAAAATTATAAAACTTTTATGCTTTTCTTTTTTGAATTGCAATAACTATAGATTTTTCTTGAAAAACAAGAATATATATTTAAAACTGAAGGTGCAACATTGTTACCAAATATTTAACTTCTATTGTTATTGACATTTAATGAACAATATGAGGTTGTTAATAAAAAAAAAAGAGAGAGTTACATAAGATTTCTAAATAATTTTTCATTTATGTATTAATTATGGCCATTAAAAATTTTGTAAGGAATAATGTATTTTAGCATGAAAGAAATTCTTAATATGGACATGAAAGCACATGATGTAATTGCTATGGACTTGTAATTGTAGGGGGTAATTTGAATTAAAGTAAAAAATTAGATTTATAAACAAACTAATGTTGAGGATAGCAGCAAAAGGGCATTTAGGGGATTAAATTATTATCTCTCTTATGAAATTAGTTTTTTAGTTCACTTGGGCAGACATGTTACAAAATCATATGAATTAGGGGAGGTATATGATATTATTAAAACTTCAAGGGAGACTAGTCATACTGATAAAAACCTCAGGGGAGGTTTTTGAAATTATCCCTAATAAAAAAAAAAGGATAATGAAAGATATGCACAGCTATACCCGTATTATCCACTCCACTGGACCTTTCAAGAATTATACGTCTGCAACAAATTCCTTTTTTAATTGACACTACTATTTTTATCTTATCCACCTGCCTAACAAAAACTAATCCAGATCAGATGGCGTATATGTGTAGCCAAGCCAACAGACAAACTGAAAACAATGTACTACGAATTGACCAATTGTGCAAAAGGGGCAAAAAAAAAAAAAAGGAAATCAACTGTATCAAAAAATCGAGACTCCCCAATAATTGATTACCACATTTGTAGGTCGGTCAGGTGACAAAAGTTGAAAATGGATGACATGCAAGAAACAGAACAAATGACAAAATACAAGTAAATGGTGGTCCGTAATCCGTATCTATCTAAAAAAAAATAATGACAAAAACTGGGAATGTGTTTGCCCTCTAACTTTTCATTGGACAATTTATCTTCTTTATTTGACAATACAAACTACTTATATATTTCTTTCAGAACTAATATTTCATAGTGCGCGCCTAGTGCTTTCTTATTGCAAAATGGGAAAAAATATTCAATTTATAATTTACTAATGACAAATTCTTAACATTGAATAAAGATTTTGACATTGTAAAACATTTAAAAGCTTCGTTGACAAGAAATGGCTCGTCATTATAATCCTGATTAGATGGAGATTTTTTTTTGGTGTTTATATAAAATCATTGTAACTTACTGTAAAAGGTATAGAAAAATTTTGATGAAATGAAGAAATTTAAAATTTAAAATTTTTCTTTTCTTTCTTTTTCATTTCTTTCCTTTCTCCTTCTTCACAATTTTTATGAAGAAATTAAAAACCATTTTATTTTTCTTTTCCTTTTCTTTTCTTTCCTCTCGCTACTACTCTATCGCCACTATCCACCACCTCTGACGTCGACACCTCTTTTTTTTTTTTCTTTATTTCTTTCTCCACTCTCCCTCCTCTCTCTTTCCCCACCTCATCCTCTCTCCATCTTACTCTCCTCTCTCTCCTCTGCCACCCTCTCTCCCTCACCCATTTCTTCCCCCTCCCCCTAGTCGTGCACGACTAAGGGAAGGGGTGGGTGAGAGAAAATAGGTGGCGGGTGAAGGAGAGAGGGATGGGGGATGGGGATAGAAGGAGCACGGAAAAGAAAAGAAAAAATAAGGCAATGCTAGTGGTGGGCTAAGGTAGGGGAGGAAAAAAAAGAAAGGAAAGAAGGAAAAAAAAAATTTTTGTACGTTGAAGTGTGTATTTTAAAATTTTGAAATCTCTATAGTTAAAGTGAAAAAAAAAAGTCAATATACCCTTTATTTTTTAAATGTCCTTATCCTAAGCCTTAAAGCACTGAGCTACTACAGCCTAATACTTTTGTACTACGT
This sequence comes from Coffea eugenioides, assembly GCF_003713205.1. Lineage (NCBI taxonomy): Eukaryota > Viridiplantae > Streptophyta > Magnoliopsida > Gentianales > Rubiaceae > Coffea > Coffea eugenioides. The sequence goes on from NC_040041.1 coordinate 12,627,241, forward strand.
AATTTAGGCAAGAAGATATGGATGTACTACAATAGATTGGTAGTACTTGTTTATGACTAGAATATTCTTGGGAAGATGTCCTCTAAAGGCATAAAATTAAATTTTTGAGGTTGCTTCTGGACCAGGATGGCCTGTAACTGTCAATTTCAGAGTCCTTTTTCAAAAATTTTTAGGATATGCTCTATCAAAACCGTGTGCCCCAGCCAAAGTTCCTAGGATATACCATATAGTGTCACTATAGTCCACAATTAAAGTCCTTTCATCGTTATCTTGACCTTATCTGTCCACTACCAACATAAATATGGACCTCCACCGTTTTAATTCCGCTTAGGATAAGGTGAAAATTGCGCTTTGAACATAGACCCTTTTCTGCTCACAATTCAGTTCACAAACAAGAGAAGAAAATACAAAGTGAGCTTGAAAGGGGAAAAAAGAGAGAGAACAAAAATGGGTAGCTTAGAAGAAGAGAAGCTGTTTCAAATGGTGCACGATTTTATTGAATCAGAATCAACTTCAGAAAATCCCTCTTATTCCTCTCAAAATCTGTCTCTCAATAATCATCATGCTAAGCAATATATTTTGCAGGTATTTTGTTTTCCCCTTTTTCTTTTTAAGTTTCTTGATCATTCATTTTTGTGCATGTGCTAAGCACTAAATTCTGTTTTTAGCTGGATCATTTTGTATTTGGTGTAATTCTGAAAGGGTTTGAAAATCTTTCTTGATTACAGGAGATTGTTGCGAGTAGAACTGCAGCTGAAGAGGGTCTTCTTGGTTGTGTATTGAAGCACATGAGGCACAAAATCGAAGCAGAGAAAACTACTAGCCTCAAGAAATGGCTTGTGATTAGACTAAGAAAGGATGGTTATCATGGTGTTTGTCTATGTCAAACTTCTTGGCCTACTACTTTAGGCTGCCCTGCTGGTAAGTAATTTTTTTTAAAAATTATTATTTGGTTTACTTTAGAACTTTGCATATTTATTTTTCCATGTTATGAGCATAATCTCTTTTATGTTTAAGTCTCAAGGACCAGAGTGAAAAAACACAAAAGATCCAAATTTGTAAGATGGGATGTAGTAAATTAGCATGTAACCTCCAAAAATTTTGATAATTAAAGGGATGACAAGATAAATCATACTAACATTCTAGGAATCTACCTTCCATCTGCTATTTTTCTGTGAACTTTAATTGCAAAATGATCTAAACTTCTTTTTCTAATGGTAAACAGGTGATTATGAATACATTGAAGTTGTGATTAAGGATAAAAAATGCAGCTCATTGAGGCTGATCTTAGACATTGATTTCAAGTCACAATTTGAATTAGCAAGGCCTACATCATCCTACAAAGAGCTCGCAGATACGCTTCCTGCAATCTTTGTTGGTGATGCTCAGAAATTGAACAAGATAATCTCCATCCTTTGCTCAGAAGCTAAGAACTCACTTAAAGAAAGAGGTCTGCATGTTCCTCCATGGAGGACAATCACTTATATGCAGTCCAAATGGTTTAGTAACTGCCAAAGAATAATCCCTTTGAATCCTAGCAGAGAAGTAGGCCTAGGCAATAAAGAGGCAATGGTTGGTGAGCATATTTCATCCAATTTTGACACATTGACAGCATCACCTTCTGATGGGAAGAAGGAAAACAAGGCAGAGAATTTTGTTCCTAGATCAGGTTTATCTAGTCAATTTGCTGCTATGAGCACAAAATGCTTCTAATGGCTTTTTGACAAGATATTGGGTAGATTCTTGATTTTGCAGAGCGGAGAAGAGATTAGCATCATCCATAGGCAGTACTGTTCTCTTTTGTTTGCTTTGGCCCTTTTGAGTTTTGACTTCTTGGAACAATTGACAGAGATGAGATGATTTTTTATAGCCTCACAATTTTGTTAGAGTTCTATTTGTAGAAATTTGTGTTCGGGTACTAGAATTAGGGTATGTTACATGGATTCGTTGGGGTACATTAAATTAAAATTACACTAATGGTTCATGATCAATGTAAAATAATAAATTTATAATGAACAAATAATGAACTTCGAATTTGAACAACTGTTTGGCAAGGTGGCATTTGCTAAGAAAATTTAAGAGAGACTTTATTAAAAAAATAAAATAAAATAAAATAAAATTCATGGGAAGAAGAATATGGTATGGTCTCCCTCCCTTTGAAAAATGAAGAAATTAAAAGAGGAATTGGAGGAGGAGAGGGAGAGAGTCCCCGGTCAATTGTTAGACACTATGCTCTTGCGATATTGATATCGTGACTTGAATTTTTCTTGGAAAGTTGGATAATCAATGTTAAGAGTCCATCCAGGTTCTCTTTTTCTTCTGATTTGATCTTCTTCCTCGAATCTTTAATTTTCTGCCTCATGGTTTCGCCTGCACCCCCAAATACAACCTCCTTGATCACTTTTGCTGTCTCTTCCCTCTGAAGTCTACCATTTTCATCTCTCACAACTTCAATAGCCACACCATGTTCCACCAACACCCTAACAGTCAGTGACGGAGCCAGAATTTTTTTTTTGGGGGGGCCAAAATTTTTTCCTAATAAAATTATCTTAATATATTATGTTCAAAATAATTTTCTTCTATTCAAATTTGTGACATCTAAAAATATCAAATATTAAATCTAATTATAAAGGTATGTCTATTCATAAATATGCGGTACAATCATAACAAAAATTAACAAAAAAGATAACATTTGATTAAATATCTTATAACATTACAAACCATCCAATTTGCACATTATGAGAAGATGCTCTCCAATATGTCACCTATGCAATATATATATATATATATATATATATATATAACCATGTAATATAAATGTAACTATTTTCAATTGAAAAAAGATAAAAGTTATGTTAACATACTTTGAAATTTCAACATCTTTTCTTTGAAGTAAATTGAGTTCTACGCTCTTTCATAGAACTAAATTCATCTATGATTGAATCACTGCTAAAATTTTTAGCAACTTCCTTTTCTATATACACAGTTAGACAAATCATTCAAGAAATTATCTTCCATCTTGTTTTGGAGCTTTGTCTTGATTATTTTCATAATTGAAAATGCCCGCTCTGTAGTTGCAGTTGATACAGGAAGAGTAAGAACAAGTCTAATCAATCTATCAATAAGAGAATATATCACTGATTTTCTTGTCTTCACCAAGCCTTGACATAACTCATTAATACCAGATAATTCTTGCAATTCAAGATGATTTGGAATGTTGAGCTCAAAATGTTGAAGTTTTATTCTTAGACGTACTAGTTCTTGCTCCATAAAATCATTCGGATAGAACTTCTCTGCATACAAATATCATCAATCTTGAACAGCATAAATCCATTTCTAGGATCTAAAGTAGTGCTCAAAACAAGCAATTCCATGGTATGATCATTAAACCTGCTATGTAACTCTTGCAATTAATAATCAATTGTTGCAAGAAATATATCCACTCGATAATAATGCTCCACACTAATCTCATCATGATGATTTCGAGATCTACCACGTCTTGCAATATATTGAGCATTCATACATGGGATATCAATTGGATGTTGCTCACAAAATAATTTAACTTTCACCAAGAAATCATCCCATCCCGAATCTCGAAAATTCTTCAGTTGCATTGTTGTGCTTGAGACAAGATGCATTGCATTCAAAATATCTTGAGATTTACATTGCAATGCTATACAAAGAAGACGAGTAATTTCTATAATGTCTTTCATAAGATGCAAAGTGAAAACAAACTTAAAGGATAATAACTGATTCAAAGCAAAATTTGCATCTCCACATTGAGAGTATGAACCTCCATCTACTGCAATGTTACTTAAAATCACACAAGTAGCATTGAACATTTTCAGTAAACTAGAAATAGAATCCAAATGAGAACCCCAATGAGTATCTCCAACTCGTTTTAAAGTGCCAATTTGATTAAGCCCCCTTTCAGTTTCAAGTTCACCATTAGCAATCTTAGTAGCAACTTCAATTGCTTGAGCCTCCTTTAATTCATCATTACGTTTGCAAGATGCAGTAATAATGTTGATAATGAAAACTAAATTGGAGAAGAATTGGTGAACAGTAGCTACTTCTCTAAAAGCTGCAACATTAGCAAGTTGAAGCCTATGAGCCAAACAATGAATGTAATAGGCATATGGACATTCATGGCAAATTAAAGCTTGCAAGCCATTCCATTCAAAGATGACTAATTCATATATATATATATATATATATATCAACTCTCATAATATAAACTAAAATTGTAAAAATTTAGGGGAAGCCAATTTTATTTTACACACATATTTACATATTATGAATTAAAATTCTCAAAACTTAGGGGGGGCCATGGCCCCCCTATGCCCCCTTGGCTCCATCATTGCTAACAGTAATGGGCTGTTCAAAGGCCATAGGCATGGCCATTATTGGGACACCAAATTCTATGCATTCTGATGTAGAAGTCCAACCACAGTGGGATAAAAGGCCACCAATACTCGAATGGCCTGAAAATCTTCGCCTGCGGTACCCATCCTTGAACAACTCTCCCTTTATCTTTCACTCTTTCAAGAAAACCCTCTGGTAAGATCTCGTCGAGCCTACGTTCCTCACCTTTTGGAGATTCCAAAGCCCAGATGAAATTTACATTGCTCAGCTCTAAACCGAAAGCTCTCTCTTTTATCTCTTCCTTTGACAAGAAATATATTGTGCCAAAGGAAGCCAAAACAGGTGAATGTTCACTTCTCTGCCCAAGCCAATTCATGAGCTCGATATCGTCGTCACCTGATTCACCAGTGGAATTAAGACTACTGGGAATTAATGGACCAACAGGGAGAACTTTCAGGTTCGTCGAACTAGCATGATGATCCAAGTATTTCCCTTCCATGGCTCTACAAGTGTTAACCAGTAAAGGAATGGGAGAATCTTCACAAGGGTCCAAAGCAATGCGTCCAATTGCAGTAAGAAGTCTGCGTAACTCGAAATCTCGAAGATAGATAGCTGGAAATGGATATTCGGTGCTTGAGTTGGATGTCAAATGAAATGTGTATGACAAAGATGCAGCGCTAACAATATGGAGCCAAACGGATGGAAAGGTGTACAAAGGACTTACTGAAAACCGAGCGAATGCTTTATCGTAGATCACCAAGTCTGGCTTGAGAGATTCTACGATGTTGTGTATTTCAGGATTGGACAGTCAGGAAGTTGAAAAAGATGGGAAGGAGATGACTCGGGAGGCCATTGGTTGTGTGGTAGCGGGAAGGAAGTTCAGGCAATTCTTGAAGATGAAATTCCACAAGCTGAATGGATTCTGAGTACTTGCCTGTGATTTTCTTGGAGATGGAATTGAGATTGATAGGTGTAGAACAAAGATAAATGTGAATTCCTCTCTCAGTGAGTTTCTTAGCTAGCTGCAAGAATGGAGATATGTGACCATGCCCCTAACATGAGAACCCTTACAGAATTATTGCCAGCATTTTCTGTACTATTCGCCTCCATGAACATGGATTGCGCCCCTTCTGTATGTATGGAGAAATGAGCTCTTCTGGGCTGATTAAATAGGGATTATTTTCACAAATAGAATACAAAAATTGGATGTGGAAAGGGACAGGATCCATTTAAATTGAACAACTTGGGCAGAATTCTGTGGCCTGGTGGCATGGGTAATATTCTTGCTAGGTTGCTACTGAGCAGCATAGGTGGTAACTGAACTATATTTGTCTCGGATTGGAATATTTCTGCTCTCGTTAAATCAATTAGGACATGAATAATAGTAATTAGTATGGGTATTATGGTAGTGTTTTCAATTTTAAATGGCCTATTATTGTCGGAAAAATGCTTACATACACTTGGTCTTTGTTCAATTGTGAATTTTTAGTACTGTATACTGCTGCATTATACAATTTTTGCTATTTTGGTTTTCATGATCTTCACCTATTTTTTTTTTTTTGTCTGCAATGCAGTACAATCTCTCAACTCCAACGTTAGGTTTATTTTTGCGTTTGATATTAACCTTAAGAGATAAGAAGCTTATTTTGGTCAACGTCATCATTTGATAAATGACAAAATTCGTAGTTGACTTTAACAATAATAATAAAAAAAAAAAATATGGAGCAAACAACCAGCATTTGCCAAATAGATAAGTGATCAGGTTGACAATTATTGAACAGGGGCAGGAACAGTAGCCGTTCCGAAGGTTCATGACCAAGATTTGATCACAAAAAAATATATAAAATGCAGATTGTATCTTGTATATCATTTTTCATATCATGCATTGAGTACACAAAAAATTTGTTCTATAATTATACATTATTGAATGTTGATTACACTGTATGCATATAGAATTATACGCTGTGTATTTTGCACAAAACCTTCAGGAACAGCTGCAACTGTTCCTGCCCCTGTCCAACAATTACAACGATACTTGATGCTAGGAATCTGGCTTCTGAGTAGATAACCTCATTTGGCTGTTGCCACTGAACAAAATATAATAATTCTAGCCATTTTTTTTGTATTTCAAGCTTGGTCAATTGGCCATAACTTACTTCTCTTCCCATGACATTACAACCAAATATACGAATATCTTGATCTGAGAAGTTAGTCCTTCTGTACCACGAATCCTCTCTCTTGTGACTTTGGTGTGTGTAAGTATATTAGAGAAGTAATACTAACATTTTATGTACTATTACCATCCATTACCATGGATTCGTGGGAAGCTTATGGTCTGTAATTTAACTATAGAGAAACCAGCTCTTTTGTCTATAATAACCATGACTATGCATGTCCAAAACATCACATTAGGGTTATTATCACTTTACCCCCTTAACATTTGTGTCACTATCAATTTCCCCCTTAACGTTATCTTTTAGTCACTTTACCCCCAAAACTAACGGTCAAACTTAACGAAATTTGTTAACTAAAGTAAAAAAACATGTTTAACCCTTAAAATTTTTATCACTTTACCCCCATAAACTATAGTCTCATTATCAATTTACCCCATAGAGTCATTTTTTAGGCGATTTATCCTACCATTAAACCAACTGAGCAACTTAAAAAATTTTAGAAGAAAATACCCTCCCCTTTGTATAATAAAAATAATAAAAAATTGTAGAGTGGCTCTTCTCCTTTTTAATATTAAGAAAAAATGTCAAAGTATTAATTTCTTTATTCTTAGCAATCTTATTAATATCAAAAAAGAATAGAAAGATGGAGAGGAGGAGGGGGAGAAAGAGAGAGCTCAATTCTTTTTTTTTAAAATTACAAATAAGAAAGAATTAAATACTTTTATTATTTTAAAATTATTTCACTTTTCTGTTTACTACCAAATTCCAATCCTAATCCCGACAACCTTAATGTAATACGATAATGTTAGACTTTTTTTAATTTTCTTTCTTTGGAAAAGCTAATTTTCTTTCTTCTTCTTTTGTATCTTTTTTTCTTTTCCTAGTATTAATAAGTGTGAAAAAAAGAAATTTGAGAAAATTCTTTTATTTTTATGTTTTTCAATCTTTTAAAGTTAAAAAAAGAAGAATAACCATTCCAACTTTTTTATTTTTAATTATATATAAAAGGGTAAATATATTTAAAAATTTTTGACCATACTAGTTAGATTAACGATGAAGTAAAATGCCTAGAAAATAATATTAGGAACTAAAGTGATTGTATCACTATAATCTAAACGAATAAATTGATGATAACAATGTAATAATGCTATAAAATAAAAGGGTATTTTTGTCCAAAATTTCTTAACATGTTGAGTTGAATTACTTATAGGGGTAAAGTGATTAAAAGATAACGTTATGGGGTAAACTGATAGTAGTGATATAGTTTAAGAGGGTAAAGTAATAATAACTCCATCCCATTATGATGATTACCATATGCTTATAAGTGTTGTTAATATTAGTTTTGGTAATTATAGTTCAAATGAGCCATCTCACTATTCCCTGTGTTATCTTAATTTTTGTAGGTGTGTTTTGTATTTAATTATTAACCTAAATCCCTTGAACTAGCACATCATGCCTAGTAGTATAATTTCATCTCCATGAAGAATAGGTGCCCTTTGACATTTAGCTCAGAACAAGTCATCTCATTGTTTTATGTGCCATTTTTGTTATTACTTTTTGATTAGTAATAAATTATTCATTTAACTTCATCAAGCTAGTCCACCAAAGTCTAATACAATGTTCTTCTAATAAAGCAGCTAGACTTTTGGCACGTCATGCTTCATCGCTGAAGGGCAATGAAGGATGTCTATGTTATCTTCATTCCCCCCTCAGTTTCTTTTGTCTGTACTTGATTCTAAGCATGTAATCTGAATGTATTAGGACTTATTTTTGTAATTAATTCGTGTATTAGGATGTAAACCACTTTCTGTATACTAATCATATTTTTCTCCATCTGTTCTTCAAAAAAAAAAAAAGGTATATTCTTCATGTCCATGACAGAAAAGAACCCTTTATTTGTATACTCTGGGAAGACTTTTTAATTTTCCCAATTTGCAAGTCTGGGTGGTGATTCTTATCCTTCACAAGGGAGTTGACCTTTATATGAGCTTAATTTTAGGGGTGGGAATTATTACTTTCCATCAATATTTAATGGGACAACATTTTACTTTCATAGGGATCTAATTAAAAATTTTAATTTTTGCACGGGATACTTTCACACTTTTTTATGATCTTCGAGGCGGCTGTGCCTAAAACCAAAAACTTCCCAATAACTTACTTTAGTAGTTTCAGGGACCAATGGCTAAGTGGTCAACAAAAAAATAATAATTAAAAAGTTGTCCCGATCGTTAGTTGTATTTCTATATTCATCCACTAGTATTCAACAATCTCGTTTGTTCTTTCATGCTTTAGTTAAATGAATTTCCATTCAAGTTAGCCTTTCAAATTGTCGTCCTTCTTATTTGTCTTTCTCAATAACTAACTTATATAGGCAAGTTACTTTTATGTATGTCCTAATTTGAGTTTCAATCAATTGAATTACGTGTTCAAACAAATTTAACCGATTAAGTTCACCTCTCGTACATATGTTTTGAAGTAAATTTAGTGCGATTGACTTTCCAAATAATAGTGAACCCAAATTCATCCCCATAAATGATGCATACCAACTTGGAATTCAGAATCTAAAGGAGGTATTGAAGACTTAAAGATTCAAGAAATCAAAATTGAGGCTTTAGTTGATAATCAAGTTGCATAAATTACATATTACTATTAATTTTTGTAACGAGTATCAATAGAACAACTAAATTATATCTAAATAAATTATCATGGAAAACCATACACTCACATTTATTGCAACCTCTGAATTGTGACATTTTTTCGAATTAACTATGGCCCCGTTTGGAACCTGAGTTTTTTAGAAGTTTGTCTAAAACTTTACTGTAGTGCACTGTAGAAGTTTTTGAAAAAAATTTTTAAGATGAAAAACTTTTTTGAAAAACCTTTTTTTTCTTTCTTTCCTCTTCTTTTTCTTCTTCCTTCCCCCTGCCCCTTCCCTTCCCCGTTAACCTTTGCCTCCGACGAACCAGCAACCATGGTCCTACCATTTTTTTTCTTTCTTTTTCTCTTTCTTTCTTTCCTTTTTCTTTTCTTTCCTCTTCTTCTTTTTCTTCTTCCTTCCCCCTGCCCCTTCCCTTCCCCATTACCTCTGCCTCCGACGAACCAGCAGCCTTGTTCAAATTTTTTTTTTCTCTCTTCCCCTCTTCTCCCTCTCTGCTCCCCTCTCCCCCTCTACTCCCCTTCCTTCCCCTCAAACAATTTTTTTTTCTTCCATTTTTCCTTTCTCTCCCCCTCTTCTCCATCTCCCTTTTTGTGCAATGGGTTATTAGATTGGGTTCGGGACTGTCGGCGAACATTAGTTGCTGCGGGTTGCGTTGGCGGTACGTGGCTGCCGCGGGTTACGTCGGCAGTCGTGGCTGCTGTGGGTTGCGAGGGAGAGAGAATGGAGGAAGCGGCGGGTGGCACGCGGCGAGGGTTGGACAGTAAGCGTTGGTGGCCGAGGGTTGGCAGCGACTGTTCAACGTTGGTGTGGAAGGTGGCCAGGGAGAGGAGGGGGAGAAGAGAGGAGGGAAGGAGAGGAAGAGAGGGAGAGGGAGAGGGAGAGGGAGAAAGGAAGGAAAAAAAAAAAAGAAGAATGGCCGGCGATGATGGTGTGGTGGATTGGGGTAAGGGAGAAAGAAGAAGAAAAGAGGAAGTTTTTTGTGTATTAGATATTTTGAAGTGTGTAGGTTAAAAAATTTGATAAGTTTTTTTGAGTTCCTGTAGCAAAATTTATTTAAAAACTAATAGATAAAAAACTTGGTAAAAAACTAGGCTTCCAAACAGGCCCTATAATTTTCTAAAAAGTTAATACCTGAAACTCCTCTTAATGCCAAACCGTATTGCAATTATCTTTAGATTTCATATATCCAACTATTGCAAAAGTTTTGACTTCATCATTAAGGTTGATTTCTCGTCCAACTCTTACAATTCTTCTTACTTTGTCGTTATTGTCAAGAATAACGAGAATGCATTTGGAGCTAAAGTCATCAAATGGTAATAGTTCAAAGCCATTTGGATAAACCACAAGTGTCATCAAAGGGTTCTCTTTCTGGATAATTGCTTCGGCTTGTCTTCCTTTTACTCCAACCGACTCAAGCTGATCATATTTATAAGGGTAAAAAATAAAAAAATCCCTTGTGGTAAATCTAATACACAGAAAAACCTCCCGTGGTTTCAAAACGTACAACATGACACCTCATGTTTTGAACTAAATTATAAAGGTAACGGAATCCGTTAAATTTAACGGAAATGACTTATTGGAACCTAAAAAAAAATTTTATACCTAATTTTTAACAAATATACATATTCTACTCCTTAACCCTCAATTCTCTTTATCTAGAGAAGAAAACAAATGATTTTTTTGACCTGTCTTTTGCTTAATTACATCAAAGCATTTTGGTCATTTCGTCCATTTCCGTTAAGTTTAACGGATTCCGTTACTTTTACAATTTAGTTCAAAATATGCAGTATCGTGTGGTACGTTTTGAGACTACGGAGGGCTTTTCTGTATATTAAATTTACCAAGGGGGCTTTTTTATTTTTTACCCTATTTATAACATACATTAAGATATTTGTTTTGAATTCCAATACAGCAGAGAGAAGGATAATTTTAGTGATATAAATTAGCTAGATGAATTAAAATTAAATTGAAAGAATACAATACCTTAAATAAAGTGCCATTTGCATAAGAAATGATCTGTGTACAATAGTTAGAACAAAAAGACTAGCATAATTGGGCTTATATTACTGGTACATTTTAACTTGCATGCGCCACAAACACTTGGGATCTTTGCAGCCACCTTCATAAAAAGGTGGATATGGATGTTATCAAGACAATTTTTTTTTTTAATCTTCACAGAATTTAGCGACTATGAATGTTGCGACAGCCAGATTCTTGATATACATGTATAGTTGTATTACGTGTTGTTTAACATATATGAATATATCTATTGAGAAACTGAAATGAGTAAGATTTAATTAATGCTCTTAAATAATCAAGATTTGTGAAAAAAGAAGAAGATAAATTTGTCTAGTGTGAGGTGATACATCTTTCGATTAAGCGATAATTTCAGAAACTTCCCTTGAGGTTTCTGACAATTTCACTCAGCTCCTCCCAATTTTAGAAAATTACACTGACCTCCCTTGCTTTTACTATTTAAGTAACATTATAGACCCATTAGGTTAGAATCATACTTAAGTATCCTAAAATACCCTTATGCAATATCATAACATCAAAAGAAAGCGAAAAAAAAGGTTTAGTGATCAATTTAACCAAAAAAAAAGTAACAAACACTTTTATCCAAATTTGCTATGCTTCCACAATAATTGTAAACCCAAAGCCTCATCAACCGTTCAAGCAAACTCTAATTTAATTCCCAAATTCTATCAATTTTGGTATCACTAAAATCCCAAATTTTACCAAAATCGCACTCTAACTTAATTCCCAAATTCTATCAATTTCGGCATCATCAAAATCCCAAACTCTATTCGAATCACTTTACAAATAGACCATAACCACCACCACCAACTAAAATACCCTCAAAAACTTCCCACCCCAAATTAACACTATATTTTGTCTATTGGCTAATCTCACACCTCAAATTATGAATCCAACACCTATTGCATATCACCTTCCTTGAACAGAAGACTTGGCCAACCACTATTGATGTCTATGCCAAGAGCAACCCATACTCCAATGGCGTTAGGAACAGAGAAACTAAAGTAGGGTTGGGGATGATGACGAGTTGTTACAGGTTTTTATATTTTCTTTTACTTTTGGTTTGGTTTTTGTATCCCACATATGTGGTAAATTATCTATTAAGTAGAGGGTATTGTAGTCATTTTATTGAACCGAGAGAGGTTAGAGTAAATTTCTAAAATTGGGGGGAGCTAAGTGAAATTTTCAGAAACCTCAAGGGAGGTTTCTGAAATTATCCCTTAGATTAAAGGTTATTTTCCCTTAGAAGAAGTGAAGTTAATTTTTCATGGAGAGTGAGGATGTGCACATTTCCTATCATACATTTATTTGCTTCAATTTCAAAGATGAAAGCAAAATTTGAAGCTTCAATGTTTTTCTAATAAGTTAAATAGCGTTGAAAAATAAACCAAACTACTAGATATTCGAATCGAGTTCGGATTGGTAAGAGCTCGTTCAAACTTGATTCATCAACTAATCAAGACAAATTTGAACAATATTTTATGTTTGATAATAGTCGAACTCGATAATAACTCATTTAAATTCGATTCGGCATATAAACAAGCCAACATTGAACAAAATTTCAAGTTCATTAAAATAATCAAATAAGGTTTAATACTAGGGTGTTCAAATTGATTAAGTTCGTTTACACCCCAAGGGTTAAATGCCTTAAACTGTTCTCAACTATATTCCTAGTCGCACTAGACAAGATAGGATTGGTTGTAGTTTGTTGCTGTTACATCCGGTTGTGACATTTCTTAACCCAAAGGGCTTTGTATGATTATGTTAAGACATGTTCTGATGCAACATTATGTGAAATGTAAATTGTAAGTCACACTATCAAATAAATCACCCGTTTGATAAATATATTATCAATGTAACTAAACCATCATTTATTTTGAAAGAGAAACCATAATCTATTTTAGTGCAAAGATCAAAGAAGTCAAGTTTTAAGTCAAAAGTCTTAGTCGGATAGGTTTTGCTCTTGCAATATTGGCATTATGACCTAAATTTTTGTCAAAATGCTAGGCAATCAATATTAAAAATGCATCCAAGTTCTCTTTTTCACTTGATTTGATATCCTTCTTCAAATCTTTTATTTTCAGCCTCATTTTTTTTTGAAATCCTATTCTATTACAAGGAGAGGTCTTAGGGAAGGGGATGGTAGGGGGACGTCTCTTGCTGCTACTGCTATTTAATGGAATTGATGCTGGTAAGGTTTGAACCCTGACCAACGCCCTAGGGAGTAACTTAAATTTCCCTTGGTGGTCAATGGACCAAAACCCAGTGATTATTTCTTATATATAATATAGACAATCTCGGAATCGGCCCAATCTTTTACTAAAGATTTTGCCGAATACAAAGATTCTATTGCATCTATTTTAGATAAATACATACATATCTAGATAAAGAATATTTTAAATAAAAAAAATCTAAAAATCAAATCTTTCTATTACTGTCTTGTCTTGGATCCACAATTAATCATCTAGATCCTTAGGGTTGGCATATTCTTTTATATTCTGCAGTTTCCCCCAAGCAAGGCATTTTACGCCTATCCCGTATATTATCCTTTTCGTTACCTATTGATGGAATAAAACCTTAAGTTATTATTTATTATTAGTTGGTTATCCAAATGCCACTTCCTTGATCACTTTTGCCATCTTTTTTTTTCGGGGTAAGTATTTAGCTATCTCTTCCCTCTGAAGTTTGCCAATTTCACCTCTCATAACTTCCATAGCTACATCATTTTCCACCAGCAGACCACCATTAAGGTTCTGTTCAAAAGCCATTGGTTTGGCTACTATGGGGACACCAGATTCTATGCCTTCAGATAAAGATATCCAACCACAGTGGGATAAAAATCCACAAACACTTGAGTGGCCTAGAATAGTCGCTTGTGGTACCCATCCTTGAACAATTATCCCTCTATCTTGCACTCTCTCAAGAAACCATCAGGTAGAATCTCTTCAAGCCTTCTTTCCTCACCTTTTGGACATCTTAAAGCCCAGATGAAATTTGCTTGGCTTAGCTCCAACCTGAAAGCAATCTCTTCTATCTCTTCCTCGGACAAGAAATACATACTGCCAAAGGAAGCAAAAATAGTCAGATGTTCAATATCCTCCTCACCTAATTCAGTAGTAGAATTAGGAGTAGTAGGAGTTAATGGACCAATTGGGAGAACCCTCAGGTTGTTGAAACTAACAAGATGATCCACGTACTTCCCTTCTATCGCTCTGCAGGTATTAACTCACAAAGGTAAAGAAGAACCTTCACCAACATTCAGTGATATATGTCCCACTGCAGCATGTACTTTCTTTAGGTCAAAATCGAAGATAGATGGCTGGAAATGGATATTCAGAGCCTGAGTTGAATACATTGTGAAATGAATATGACAAGGTTACTGCTCTAAAAACATGCACGGAACCAAACCGATGGAAAATGGAACACAGGAGTTACTGAATACTAAGCGAATGCATGATCGTAGATCACGAAGTCTGGCTTGAGAGATTCTACGATGTTGTGTATTTCAGGATTGGACAATTTCAGGGAGTAAAACAAGATGGGACAAAACTTGACAGGTGTCAGAGCCTGTAAAATAATAAAGACCTACTCAACGAAAATATAAATTTGCATACAACGGTAAGTAGGGTCGATTCCAGAGGGACTGGAAAAAATTTGCTCTTTCTCAAGTTAAAACAAAATGGGGGAAATTTCAAGATTTAACGACTAATGGAATATCACCAAGGCAATGAAACATGCAAAAGAAATTAGGAAAGACAATTAATGGGAAAATCTCTAACCAAGGTTACACTTCAAAGATGGTTCAAGTAACTGATCATTGATGCAGTTATAATTCCAATATTCATTAATAAACAGGTTTTTAACTGTCGATACGATCTGATAGTCAGTTTCTCCTTACTGTTTCGATAATCAAGGTACGACCATTGACTATTTTCCTAATTTAGAAATAACCCTAGGTATGACTATAGGATTTAATTTCTCAATTGTATTAAAAACTAGAGAAACTCTGTTCTAATCAATAAACATGCTACGAGGGCTAATTTAAATTAGATTGTATGTTTTTCAGACACAAATCCAATTATGCCAGTTGCTACCAGAATTAGAACAGTTAAACAATTACGGATTCAACTATTCCAATTAGTAAATAGATTACGTGTATAATTAAATATTGCGCACCTATTTAATCACACACAATAATCATACTCTATAAAGCAGAAAACGTACAAATATCAAAGAATAAAGGAAATAAATAAAATCAATTCGATCTCACAGTGATAATTGAACCAAATTCTTGGTGTTTCTTGACTAGAAATATGAAATTAGTTCTCCATTAAGGGAGAACAAGCCCTATCAAACGATAATCTGTTGGGAACTTGCAATTGTCTTCTTCTAAAAATTGGTTAAAAGGAAAAACAAGAACAAGAGCACTAATGTTCTGGTCCTAGCACAAGAGAATGTCCAACGAATTCTACTTGGCTCACTTTCTTAATTAATTGGTTTCCTAATACCAATCAAATTCCTAAAAAAGGTCCTATTACAATTTAGTTTCCTAAAGGCTTTCCCAATTGTTCAAGGTTGTCGCAGGGTGCAAGGAAAATAGAAAACTTCAGCATCATCAAGCTTTGGAATTTGACTTGGATTGGAAACTGTCCGACATTAGGAAACTACCAATTTCGGGTTTCGAACCTTTGAACTTCGGCGCCCCACGTGCAAATCGTTAGGAATCCTCCATTTAAGCCTTTTTCGCTCCAATTTCTGAAATTAACACAAGAATACCAATTGTGGGTAAAACCAGTCAAATAGGGTGATATCTAGTGTAAATAAAAAGAAAAATATAAGCAAATATACCAACTAAATGTACCCTATCAGAAGGAGAGGAGCCAGGAGCTCGTTGGTTGTGTGGTAGTGAGAAGGAAGTTCAGGCAGTTCTGGAAGATGAAATTTTACAAGTTCAATAGATTCAGTGTACTTGATAGATATTTAATTTCTTGGAGATGGGTTTAAGATTGATCAATGTAGAACAAAGATAAATGTGAATGGCTCTATCAATGAGTTTGTCCAGAAGAAACACCTCGAGAGAGTCCATCAAAGAGCCCAATATATAAGTCACGAACCTAATTTTGATCCAAAATTTTAAGCTATTAGGTCTTGGACGCTTACTTATATATTAACCACTCTTTCTTCATCTCTCGATTTTCCTCTTTATGAGTAACTCCTCACATTAAACCCAAGTTTACAACCTTTTCTTTGAACCTACTTTAATATGAATATAACAAATCCCCCTTTTTATGAGTAACCTCTCACATTATACCCAAGTTTATAAGCTCTTCTTCGAACTCACTTTAATATTCAATAGAAACCCATCTTAACACCTAGATTGCCTTTTTTTTTCCAATCATGGATCCACTCTTGTTCTGGATCCCTGCCAACCCTTAACTCTTTGGTCTAACACCAACTAGACCTCTACCAAACTCATAGTGCAACTGGTCCAACACCAACCAAACTCTTTGACACTTCAATTCACCATCAAGAAGAGAATTTTTACTAGTCCAACTCCGAGAAGAATCTACTTACCTATGAGTAGTTTAGTCTCACAATTAAACTCTGATATCAATTGTTAGGGAGAAACACCTCGAGAGAGCCCAATATGTAAGTCAGGACCCAATTTTGACCAAAAAATTTAAACTGTTAGGTTTCGGGTATTTACTTACATATTAATCGCTTTTTCTCCATCTCTCGAACCAATATGAGACATAATCCTTTACATATGAAAGTAACAAAAACAAATGTGAATGCCCCTATCAATGAGTTTCTTGGTTAGATCCACGAATGGAGATATGTGACCATGTGCCAATATTGGTAACATGAGAATTCTCGGAGAAGTATTACTAATATTTTCTGTACTGTTAACCTCCATGACCATGGATTGCATAGAAAGCTTATTTCTGTAATTTAACTGAATAATTCCATTTTGTTTGTGTAAAGAAATGAGCTCCTTTGGGGGTGATTAAATGGGGATTCTTTTCACAAATACAATACAAAACTAAAATTGGAAAGCAATGGAATTCATCAAATTGAACAACTTGCGTAGAATTTTATGGCTAGTTGTAAGCAAGACGGGGAGTCTAGGGATCATAATATATCTGAGCTTATTAGTTACAGAATTGTTGAAATGGGTATGTATTGACCTATGAAAATAGGTAAGTATTAATTAACCTATGGAATGATTCCAAAAGAAAAAATTAGGGTAAATTACATATAATTCCTTTGTGATTTCATCTATTACCACATGACCTCTTTAATGTTTCAAAATGTCCATTTCACCCCTCTATAATTTTATACAAAGTGAAAATTTGATGAAAAATAGTCTATGTAACGTTGTTAGTTAAAATATCAATAGTACCCTTACTTAAATATTAAATCAATAGATGGCTTAACCACCTTGTATAAAAGCATAGAGAGATTACATGGATAAATGAAAAAGTCATAAAGGAATAAAGTGAATATTTATACAAATCGTAAGGGAGTCACATGAATATTAGGATTTTATCACACTAATTTTTAAAGTGCATTTGATATAAACATCGTAATTGATTGTGTTTTTCATCCATTTTTCACTTTACATAAAATCATAGGGGGTTAAGTGGCTATTTTAAAACTTTAGGGGAGTCATTTAGTATTATATAAAACTATAGCGGGTAATAAGTAATTTATCCAAAACAATTAACCTATGGAAACATATATGCTGAAATGGGAGAGAGACAAGAATGGTGCCTCTGTTTGCATGAGTTAAAATGCAACGTGAATTGTTTGTTAACTGCGTAACAGAGGCACGATGTTCCATCTTTATTCAGGTGGGCTCCGACGGTTTAATTGTGAGTCGGTTATAAAGTTGTACAATTAAATAAATGAGTAAGTTTTTTATATAATATCAGCGTATAATTTTGTTTACACTAATAGATTTAGATCATACTATATGACATGAATTTAAATTTGAAATTCAATTCATGCACATGTGTTGTATATCCATAGCTGTTATTATATAAAAAAAAAATCACTATACTATCAGTGCATAAAAATTTTATCCAAAATAAATTGTATCTTTTCTATTTTAGTTTGTTTATTGTTTTAGCAAGAAATGGGTGATATTTAAGAAACAAGGAGGGGGAAACTTTTTTTTTTTTTGGGAGTGGGAGCGGGGTGGAAGGGAATTTAAATCCACCTTATTTAATTGAAATTATACAGTTAAGAAATTGTGGTACTGATAATAGTTCTTAGGCCCCGTTTGGAGTTGCGGTACTTTTGGTAAAAAGTACTTGTACTTTTAAAGTATTTGGTGAATATCATCCCATAAAATTAGGAATAGAGTTTTTGGTGCTAAAAACACTTTTAGGAAAACCTCGCGCTTTTAGAGTATCTTTTGTGATTAAATAAATAAAACCTTAAATATAATCATTTTATTATATTATGAACCAAATAAAGAGATAAATACTTTTAGAAATTTTTAAATTACATATTATCCAATATGATAAGTACTTCTTAAACTATATCTCCAAAAAATATATTTAAAAACACTTAAAAAATTAATAAGTATTTTTATTAAAAACTCTACTAGAGAAGTACATTTCAATAACTTACTACAACCCCAAACGGGCCTTTAGTCTTTCTCACATTAAAACATATTGGTTTTTTTAAAAGAGTAACCAATTACATGTAACGAAAATAAAATGGAACCTAATTACTCCAATAAGATTATGATAATAAATGCAGAATAAATAAATAAAGTATGTGTATATGTGGTCAGTCTAATAGGCACGCGTTAAGATATATTTCAGGTGTTAAATTTTTGAAAAGGTAAGATTAATTAGAAAAATGTATAAATACAACAGAAAGTAGTAATTGTTAACATGTGCACATAAATGGCAAGTTGGTGAAATTTAGATATATTAACAAATGCCCAATAAATCATATACATATATATATATATGTATGTATGTATGTATGTATAAATCTATAAAGAATTTTATCTATATTTAAGCAAACCATGCAACTCTTTTTATCAATGGATGTGAAGTCACTTCTTGTAACTTATCCTAAGTAATTGAATTCACTACTTTCCTTTTGCTTTTAACATTTTACACGTTATTAGTTAAAATCTTCACCATAATCCAGTTCTTCATTACGTGTCCTATTTAAGACCCGATTTGTATTGAAATTCATCGCACAATAAACGAAAGTAAGACTACGAGTATCTAATGGTTTATGCACTCAAAATTGAAAAAGTTAAGCAGAAAGTAGGAAAAAGCGCACCATTACTATCAAATGCATTATCCACTAATAAAGATCTGAACAATGTATGTGAACCCTCATTTAATTTGGTGCATCTGTATACTTGCTCTTAATTACCTATGATAGAACATATAATGGGTGTTGTTGTAGTATTTCTTACAATACTTGTTGTAAACGTACATAAACTGTTGTATTCATTAAAATATTTGGTGTAGATAAACAAAATTCACACTTTTGGCAAAGGAAATAAAAAGCAGCAAAACTCAAATAAACATCAAGATAACAAAAACAAAGACCAAAAATTGAATAATTACAATACTTGCTCCGATTCCCTAGTGGATATACGTGACAAAATCCTGGAAACGAGCTAAAGGAAACGTTTGTGAAATGTCAAGTTTTAACTCCTGTGTCTTGTTTGACGGGCTACGCTCGTGCAATATTGGCATCATTACCATAATTTTTCTAGGAAGTCCGTACTAGCATTATGATGACCTGAACTTTTCTTGGATAGTTGAGCAACCAGTGCTAAAAATCCATCCAAGTTTTCTTTTTCACTTGATTTAATCTGTTTCCTTAGATCTTTCATTTTCTCCCTCAAGGGTCCCCTTGCACATCCAGTTACCACATTGTTGATCGCTTTTGCTATCTCTTCCCTCTTAAGTCTACCATTTTCATCTCTTGTGATTTCAATAGCTACACTTTTCCACCAACACCCTACCATTGATAGGCTGTTCAAAAGCCATAGGCATGGCTATAATGGGGACACCAAATTCTATACCTTCTGATAAAGAATTCCAGCCACAGTGGGATAAAAAACCACCCAAGACTCGGATGGCCTAGAATCATTGCTTGTCGTACCCCTCCTTGAACAATTCTCCCTCTATCTTGCACTCTTTCAAGAAAACGCTCTGGTAAGATCTGTTCAAGCTTTCTTTCCTCACCTGGAGGAGATCTTAAAGCCCAGATAAAGTTTTCATGGCTCATCTCCAACCCGAAAGCAATCTCTTCTATCTCTTCCTCTGACAAGAAATACATAGTGCCAAAGGAAGCAAAAACAGTTGAATGTTCATTTTCTGCCCAAGCCAATTGATGAGCTCAGTATCCTCCTCACCTAATTCAGCAGCAGCATTAGGACTAGTGGGAATTAATGGACCAACAGGGAGAACCTTCAGGTTGGTGATACTAGCAAGATGATCCAAGTATTTCCCTTCCATGGCTCTGCTAGTATTAACCAGCAAAGGTAAGGAAGAGCCTTCACCAGCATCCAGTGATTTATGTCCGATCGCAGCAAGAAGTTTTTGTAGCTCAAAATCTCGAAGACTGGAGGCCGGAAATGGATATTCAGAGCCCGGTTTGAGTGCCAAATGAAATGCGTATGACAAGGCTGCTGCGCTAACAATATGTAACCAAACTGATGGAATATGGTGCAAAGGAGTTATCGAAAACCAAGTGAGTGCTTGATCGTAGATCACCATGTCTGGATTGAGGGCTTTAATGGTTTTGTGGATTTCAGGATTGGACAATGCAAGGGACTTGTATAAAATAGGAAGTAGATGTTTTGCGAGGCCATCAGTTGTGTGGTAACGAGAAGGAAGTTCTGGCAGTTCTGGAAGATGAAATTCTACAAGCTGAATGGATTTAGAGTACTTGCCTGTGATTTTCTTGGAGATGGAGTTGAGATTGATAGATGTAGAACAAAGATAAATATGAAAGCCTCTCTCAGTGAGTTTTTTAGCTAGCTCCAAGAATGGAGATATGTGACCATGCCCCAACATGGGTAGCATGAGAACCCTTAGTGAGGTCCTACTAAAATTTTCTGTATTATTTGCATCCATGACCATGGATTTGATTGCAGGGAAAGCTTATCTCTGTAATTTCACTATATACTTCCCTTCTGTCCGTATGGAGAAATGACCTCTTTTGGGGTTTGATTAAATAGGAATTCGTTTCACAAATACAATATAAAACTTGAACAACTTGGGCAGAATTATGTAGCTTGTTGTAAGCAACATGGGAACCTAGCTTGGTGGGTACTCAGCAGGAGAGTTGGGAACTGGTCAGTAGTTGTACGGGATTACAGTATATCTACTCTTGTTAAAGAATATAGGTTTTTGCACAAAAAAAACAAAGCAGATAGGTTTTTCCTTCTATTTGGAAGGAATAATTTAGAGGGTAATATGGTAGTGTTTTCAATATTAAATGGCCTGTTGCAGTGGGAAAAATTTCGAGTAGAAATAGTCTTTGTTAGTTGTGAATTACCGGTAATTTGTTCTTGGTGCTTTATACAACTTTCCCTATTTTGGTTTTCAAGAAGTTCACTTATTATTATTTTTTTTAATCTACAATTACAGTCTCTCATCCTCAACTTTAGGTTGACTTTTGTGTTTGATTTTAACCCTAAGAGTTAGTTATACTAAAACATATTTGTGAACTTCATCATTTGATAAATGACAAATTCTTAATACATTAAATAGTTGACTTTATAAAATGTATAGAACGCCACCAATATTTGCCAAATAGATAAGTGATAAGATTGACTATTACAAAACAACTTGATGCATTCATGCTAGGAATGTGGCTTCAAACCAAATACCTGAATTAGCACTTATCATTGAACGAAAATATAATCGGTTGGGATTCTCTATGCAAAATTTAGTGTTAATTCCACTTATTACGCGAGGGTAGCGAAAATTTAAATAAACAGTATATGACAACTTAAATAAACAGGACACTTGACATAAATATAGAAGTGGCATCGAGTTATCAATGAAAAGTGGCATCGAGGATCCCATGTAAAATATAATTATTCTCGCCAATTTTTTGTATTGCAAGCTATGTCAATTGGCCATAATTCACGGGCCTCCCTATAACACTACAACCAAGAATACGAGCATTTGATTTGAGAAGCTACTCATTCTGTACCATGAACCCTCTCCTTTGTGACTGTTGTGTGTGTGTATGTGTTAGAGAACAACTACCAACATTTTATGTATTATTACTTTTTAGGATCCATGACCATGGATACCATGGAAAGCTCATGGTCTGCAATTTAACTAAAAATTTTACTTTTTTTTTACAGAAATATCGGCTCTTTTGTGTATAATAACCAGGACCAATATATGTCCAAAAACTTGCCTTTTATGATTATTACCATATTTCTATTGGTCACTTATTAAGATATATTTCAGTAATCATATTTTTAAAAATATAAATTAATTAGGAAAAGTAAATAAATACACGGGACGTAGGTAAGATTAAATAGAAAAAGTATATAAATGCAAGAAGAGCAATAATTATTAGTATCTGTATATACATGATAGGTTAAATGAATTTTAAGTGTATCAATGAGTGCTCAATGGATATCCGTTAAAAAAATCCAATAATAAGCGTTGATTATTATAGTTTTTGTGTTTATAGTTCAAATGACTCATCTCACCATTCCGTGTATTATTTCAGTTTTTGCAGGTTTGGTTCGTATTGAATTATTAACCTGTATTCCTTAAACTAGTTCATCATGTCCAGTAGAACTTTTTATTTCCATGAAGAAAAGGTCCCCTTTGACATTAATAGTTGGTAGGTTTTCAATTAATATACCATTTTGTGTTAGGAAGGTCTGATTGGTATTCAATTACTAATTTAACTCTATATATATATATATATATATATATCTTCCTTACAGTCCACCAAAGTCACTGCCATGACGTTCTAAGTCCTTGGACATTTAAAATTTCCCAATTTGTAATCCAGGCTGGTGATTCCTATTCTTTGCGTGGAAATTGACCTTTATATGAGATCAGACCCTATTTGATAATCTAATCCAATAATTAAATTTAACGGATTCAAATCTTAATACGTTTAGACTCATTTAATTAAAAAAATCGAATATCTGAATTAATTAAGTGACATTGAATTTCCTAAGTGAAACTTGCTCTAAAAATTAAATGATAATCTATTCATTTATTACTTAATATAATATACCCTTAAATGTGTCAGATTTTGTCTAACATCCAAAAATGAAAGGAAGCTTAAATTGCACTATAGAGCACTCAAAATACGTGCAAGTATAGAGCAAAACACGACACTTTGCATTGGTTACACACTAGAAGGAGATGCTATCTTAGTAATTCGGCTAATTTGGAGTAGTAGACATGAAAATCCTTCACGCAAGTGGCCTAATATTTAAGGATTTGCGTGCTGTGTTAAGGAGTAATATTGATGTCAATCAAGTTTCTTAAGATGCAAACAAAGTTGCGCATTAATTGGCACATTAGATGCAAATAGAGTTGTGTATTAATTGGGACATTATGCTAAAACAGCCAATTCAATTGACTCTCTATGGCATTCACCCCCAAACTTTGTTTATCAATTCGTGCTGATAGTAATTTTTTTTTTCACTTATGGGTATCGTAGCTTTTTGGCCAAACTAATCCCTTAAGGTTATATATAGAGTTTTGACCAAGAATATACTGCAAAATAGCACATAGGGTTCAATTACGGGATCTACTGATAACTACCAGGCTACGGAACCGATCGAACTACCTGCAGGAGGTAATAAATCTAGTAATAAAGGTTTGGTTTTTCTAATGGGTGACTAAAGGTATTCATTAACACATCTAATATTCATTTAACCTATCATATATATGAACATACTAATAATTATTATTCTCTTTTGTATTTATATACTTTTCCTATCCTATTTAATTTTACCCTTCCTCCCTTGTATTTATTTGCTTTTTCTAATTAAACTTATATTTTTTTATAAATATAAGATCTAAAAGATATCTTAATGAGTGCTCTATGAGCACTCGATGTTAGACAAATCGATAAAAATTTTCTTTCTATAAAAAAATAAATAAATATAAGTAGCCCATTTAAGCATACTACGGCACATTAATACTGTTTAGAAATTAAAACACAGGCCCAAGCCTGCTTCCTATATGCAGAAAGCCCAAAATTGATGTGTCACTGACGAAATATACAGTATTGCTTCACTGAAACCTCTTCTTCCCTTTAGCCTTTTCAGTGCATAGGGTTTTAGCATTTTGAGCTATCATTCTCTCTCGCTCACTGCGTGTTTTTGAGTGTGTGTAGTGTGTGTCCTTTTTCTTTTCTTTCTTGAATTATTGAATTTTTATTATCAAAATGACTAAATTCCGAAAGCTTAATCGACCAACTGGTCATCGAATGTCCATGCTCAGGTTTGAGCTTTCATGCTCTTGTTTACAATTAGATTCTTTTTTTGATTTATATTGTAAAACGATTTATTGTATTTTTTATTTTGTTGTTGATTATGGGCAGAACCATGGTGTCCCAATTGGTAAAGCATGAGCGTATTGAAACCACTGTTGCAAAGGTAGGAATTTTTCTCCTTTTTATTTATTTTCTGTCTTCCAATTTTAGGCCCCATTTTTTTATTCCATTTCGTTATGGGTGTTTTTTTTCCCCTTTTCTGAGGTTATATTCCTGATAGGTTTTGTCGAAAATGGTTGTTTGTTATTTAACAAAATTAATTGTATAAATGATTGATCAAAATGTGCATTTTCTTGGTGTTGATTACGCTTAGCCTAAGATGGATTGAGAGTAGATGTTTCCTTGGGACTGTTTATGTGGGGTCTTTTTAATTAAATCTATTTTTATCTCAGAATCTGGATTAGCCTTGTCATATTCAAGAAAATGATGTTATGTTAAAAATTTCAAGCAAATGCAAGCCTTTTTCAGAAAGATTATTATTATCTTTTTTGTATTTTTCAGAACTGGAGTATTGTTATTAGGTTTCAGTAACTTGAATATGTTATTTATTAAAAGATTGTAGCAGATCTCAGATACTGAATTGGGATTAATGTAGTTGGCTGGGTAGTGTTGCAGAACTGCTAGACATTGTTGTGTGCTAAATTTCTTTTAATTTGATTGAATTATAGGCTAAGGAAGTTCGGAGGCTTGCTGACAACATGGTACAGCTCGGAAAAGAGGTGGGTTTATTTGTTATTGTTTTAATGTAAAATTTTGTAACTATAAGTACAGTAAGGTAATATCTTGAGCAAGCCAATCATTGACAGCCGCTTTGTGGATGAATTTGGCTTATGATGATTCAGAAGTAAAGTGAACTGCTCTCACTTGATTAAATGCAATTTTTATGATGATTTTAGAGTATGAGAAAGTTTAGAATAAAGGAAAATGAAGATGGAGATGGGCAGTAGTATAATAAATGCTACTCTTTTGTAATGGTTCATTTATTGCATTCTTGATTGCTAATGTTATCTGTTGCCATAGTTCAATTTGTATCATGGTGCTATATTCCACTCTGTGTTCCAATTTCTTCATCTTTTGCCTTGTCATTTTGAAATGTGGATTTTCTATTGTGGGTTATCATCAACCCTTCTCTAAGATAACTTAGTATTCTTTTCTTGATTTTACTTTTGCTCCACTCTTTACAATATTAATACATTTGTCTGAAAGATTTTTATTTTTTTGATCAGGTTTGTTTGAAAGTTGTTTCTTTATTTATGTATTTCTGTGAAAAATAGACTCCAGGTTTTTTACTTTCTTTGTTTAGTAGCAGAAAGTATCCTGTCTGCTCTCTGAAAATTAAATTGTAAATATGGTTATGGGTGGTATTTTCCTGTCATACTCATGTACTGTGGATGAATACCTGAAGGTACTGTTCACCCCTCTTGTAGCATGTTACCTTCTTTACAATGAGAATTACCAAATGAGATCCTGGGATCTCTGCTTTTCCTTGATGATTACATCAAAGGTCAAGTGAGCATGCTAGGGCCTGATTAGGAACACATATTGAAATGAGTGTACTAGTCTCTTGGTGATGCTCCTTGCTTTGTGTTTGTGCGAGTGAAAGTAACAGTTATGTTGTTCTTCAATGCTAGATAGTCCAAAAGGTTTTTCAGAAAACTCTTTCTTTAGCTTCTTGACTGGATTTAGTTACATAGACAAATAAAGTTCAGCAGTGTTAGAGTGAGCAAAGGAAAAGATTATTATGCAATTGATGGCCTTGGATAGTGCAGGGAATTTGGAGCAAAAGGGGTTATTGAATTTTCTACAACTGAATCATGCTTGTACTGCTGCTTTGTGCTCCCGTTTCCCTCCTCTTCTCTTTCTATGTTTAGATGGACATTGTCTTAGTGAATAAGTGTCTTAGTGAGTAAGCAATGTGATATCAATTTGGGAGGGGCTAAATCCACACCCTAAGTGCCAACAAGACAGTAAAGCCTGTAGCATTTAATATTGTAACTTCTTTCTAGAATCTGAAGTTATCCTTTCACACAATAATAACAAACTGCCTTCATAACACTCTTCTTTCAGCTACCTCCTACCATTCTTTTAAAGACATTCTATGTTTTTTCTAATACTGACAATGCATAAAGCATTTGCTGTAAATTTGTCAGAGAGAGTTTTTTCTCATGAATTAACGACACAAATCTCGTCCTTAATGCTTGAAAACAAAGAAGGATCATCTATTGATCCATGACAATAGTAATACCACATCTGAGTGTATAATGACCAAAACTTCAACGGGATTATATAAATATCGAGATATTAGGTTTTTTACAAGTAATAATCATATTTGGGTAAAATCTGATTGTTACATATGAAAAATACAATTTCATATATTACACGTCATATAGGCCCAAAAATCTCTAAAAGCAATGAAATTTTTGCAGGGAAATTTACTGATATCAAATAAATATTAGAAATTAGGAGACCGTATAACTGGAAAACATTTGAATGATTATAGATTGGAATTAATAGTTAAAAGAATTGGACAAGGCAAATTATTATTATTATTTTACGAAAGCATAAATTTGTAGTTGCAAAAGGTGAGAAGGAAACCATTAAATGTTGAGGGTTTCAAGGTCATAGTGGTATTTAGGGTGTGGATATAGGATGATAGGGTGTGTATTGAGTCCCTCCCTATCAATTTTCTGTTCAATTTACTCCAGACTCCTGTTATTCTATTTTTCTCATCTTTTGAAACAACTTTGAAATCTTTTGGATTTGACTGAATTGGCTGCTTTTCATCCAGTTGAAGTTCATGAAATAGTGTGCCCAAAGAAGTCTTTGTCCTTGCCCTCATTTGAAGCCCACGTTGGTGTTAACTGCAAGTTTCACAGAAGCAAATGAGATATGGAAGTGTAGTCCCTTGAAAATGGTCCTCAATCTGTCTGTTGAATTTTGGTGTTGCATGAAATTTCAGTTTGAGCTCGCAATTAGTAAATTTTGTTGGTTTTTCAGAAAATAGTTGAAAATTGATCTTAACTAATGTTTGTTTATGTTTGGAATAAACTAAGGTAGTATATTTTTGGCTGGAACTATTCTTGCTTTTTTTATTTGCTTACTTTAAAAGGGGAATTGAACCTCTAAGGGTACTATGTGATGGTTGACGAAATATACTATTCCGTTTTCTGTTTCCATGACAATTTCATATTTAATTTGGAAAAGATCTTGTAGGATATTGCGTTTCCTGTGGGTCAGTTTTCTGCCCAGAGTGCATGTGACTTGCTTAAGCACATATGTCTAACACGAATGAATAAATCAGCTATTACATTAATTTTTGGCATTTTTCCACTTTAATTTGACCAATGGATGCTTCTCTGCCTGCCTGGCCCTTGGGAACCTTGCCACCCTCATGTTACTTGTAGTTTCATTATTTGAGTAATTATTTTTATATACTCTCAGGTGGCGAAGAAATCAACTTGTTTCATCAGCCAGATGTGTGCTCTATAGTTGCTTATATAGAAATTTGAACCAGCATGTACCAACATTATTCACTACAAATCTTTCAAAGAATCATGGTCTAGTCTGAAAAATTTCATTGTTATTTACGTAATACTACTATTAACCTGAGAAGTTCTCGATTATAAACAGTATCTGGCTACAGGATTTAGTTGCAACAAATTTCTGGGTTAACATGCAGAAATTTATTATTATTATGCACAAAATTGGAATCAGTATGGACCAACACCATCAGCTGTCTTATTTGACTGCAAATATTTTACGTTGTACTACTCTCAAACTTGACAGTTCTTTTTTCATAAATAGTCTCTGACTATAGGATTGGGGTTTTCAAAATTGGCTCAATCTTCAGGGTTATTTTATTTGTTGCACAGTCCGTTTTCCTTGTGGTTCAGATATTGCAGCATTGCGTGCTATAGAACTTAATCTATCATAAAGTACCTGGGGGAAGGATGAAACCCTTGATCTCATTGGTCTTTACAAAAGATGATGACCTTAGGGAGTTCGAGCATCCAATTTTATAGTTTTTTGGCTATATGCCTAAAAATCTCAGCAACTATGGATGAAAAGCACAATCCATGGCGTATTATGGTTTATTTATATGATAACTGCAATTAAATGAACTTCATTGGCATGTGAAATAATCTATAAATTACTTTTTTCTAGCTGGAAATTTTACTGATTGTGTGCATTGGGCTTAAAACTTAAGATTCTGCACCAAGTTTCTGCTTCAACTCTGGTAGGAATCTGTTGACTGTGCTTTCTTTGGATGATCATAGCATCACTATTGATGCCAATTTGGATGATCGGGAATGTTTGCCTATTAAAGTTCTAAAATCAATGTCATTGTTAAAGGCTCATTTGGTTTATGGCATGTTGCAGGATTGGAAATTAATTCTGTCTCATCCCATTTTTATTCAGTTTAAGTGACAGGATTAGTGATCCAATTAAGACAAAGTTATTTCATATTTTGGGACAAAATCATCAAAATTGGGCCTGGGGTTAAAGGTAGTAACCCCTGGTTGGCAGCTTGGTTGGAAGATAATTTGTACCCTTCTTTGATCGTATAACGGTACCTGAGTATGTAATCCTACATTTACTTAGTTGATATTGAACTTTTTCTAGGATATCTGGTCAATAATTGAGTACTGATCAAATAGAAATCTTGGGATGAGTCATCGCGGGTAAACTGTTTCCTGAATGATTCGTCCCCTGTAATCCAGCCCACTAATCATATGAGCCATAACCGGATGTAAAATGACTATTATTGATTGCTTCCATTATTATCAAGTGATCCTGGTAATTGAATCTATTATTATATTATTGCAAACCGATCGTCGTTGTATGTTGGGAGTCTCGTTGCTTTTAGTATTAGAGCTGTATACAAATGTCTTTACCTTGTATTTCAACTCCCTTTCTGAATATTTTCAGGGTACCCTTTGTGCTGCAAGGCGTGCTGCTGCCTTTGTTCGGGGAGACGATGTTATTCACAAACTCTTTACGGAATTGGCTTATCGATACAAGTAATGTTTTAACCTGATGCTTTACAAAATGTTGTTGCGCATTTCTGGTTGTAATAGTTGACGGACATGTCTGTATAACAGGGAGAGAGCTGGTGGGTACACTAGAGTGCTTCGTACTCGAATCAGAGTTGGTGACGCCGCTCCAATGGCATACATTGAGTTAGTTTACCAAATCTTTTGCCTCTACTTGCAATTAATTGATGATTAGGTTGTCAGATTCTTCTGCAATGGTAACTGAATGCTTCTTTTATGGGACGAAAAAAGAAACACAAGATATTAATCACACATACCTGTTCGCACAGTTTTGTAGCTTTCAGAAATCCTAGGATACAATTTTCTGTCAAAATTTTGCAATTATCTGACAGTTCATCAAAATTTTGTTTTCATAAATTGAGATTCAGGTGCTAAGTTGTCTCAGGTGAAAAGAAATTTCCTTTAATGTGACCTTTTCATTATCAGAAGTTAAACAAAAGAAGAAAGGGTGTTCTTTGATATGCAAGTCAGATACCCGCATAACCTTCTTGGATGATGAATCTCTCTCTCACACACACAAACATGCACACACAAATTTAATGATGGTAACAATGTTTCTTTTGGCAAATTTTGCAAGTAGTCAACCAGGATCCGTGGAATTCCCTTCCAGACCTTGTCAAACAATTTTGTTCTGGACAATCTTCCAGTTATTTGGTCAGTAGAACTTATATCTGATAAACAAAAAGTAAAAATTCCTTTTCATCTTGCAGGTTTGTAGACAGAGAAAACGAACTTAGGCAGGCAAAACCTCCGACTCCCCAACCACCACAGAGGGCACCATTGGATCCCTGGACTAAATCACGACTCAGCAGGCAAATTGCTCCTCCTAAAGAAGACAAGAGCTCAGAGTCCGACAGCTGAGATATTTGTGCATGAAGTTTATTTTGGCTTTTTGGTCTGAATTGCAAGATAATCCCCTTCTTCAACCACAAGTTTTAATAGCTAGGCAAATGCTTGGAGCTTTATTTCAAGCATAATGTATTCATGTGCTACTAGAATCTTTCGCAACTGATGTGCTGTCAACTTCAAAGAACAGTTTTCTGCACCAATGTAAAAATTGTGCATCAACCATGATTTTGGGAGGAAAGCAAGACTGCAAGAGCTGCCCTTTTGGCAATATCTACTTCAATTACGAATATTTGTTATGGCTTGATCTTTGATACAGTTGATGCAACTGAGGGTTTTTTTTCTTCTTGTGGATAAAAATATCATGCGAGTTGGGAATGTTATTGTTAGGTAGTCCCAAGCTTGAGCCTAGAGTTCCCAGTTCTGGGAATCAGGATAATTTTTTTTGCGGATTGCAAGGAATATTAAGGATCGATACACACTTGTTATTCATGTATTTTAAGTAAAATGGTCTTTTTCATCATCACAATTCATTGAATTGAGTTGTCATTTTTTCCAGCTTTACTAACAATGATTACGGTTGGCTACCAACTTTGCAACTAAACCCCCTCACCTGCCATTTAATAATATATAATATAATAAGAAGACATCCCATTCTATCTGTTGGCCATTGGAACTAATGATAGGCAAAATTCTTTAAAAAGATGTAAATGATAGACAAAATTCTTCATCAAAAGTAATCTTAATTCTCTTCGACCAGGTCAAATTAAACCAGGGTTTACAAAATTGGCCTCCCAGATTAAGCAACAACAGGGGCTGAGAAGGGTTTCCTTTCTACCAGTTTGAAACGATCAATCTTGAATACCATCCTTTTGTTTTAACTTTTACCTGAATTGGTCTTGAAGTCTACTTCTATCAAGGAACTACTTATATAACAAGTCAAAGCATACATTCTTGTTATTGCTTTTTCATTGAGATAATAAAAGCCGGTTTGGATTGCTATTTTCTAGATTTTTTATAGAAAAATATACTGTAGCGATTTGATATATGTAAGATAAAAAGGTGATTGAAAAATGATTTCATAAAAAACGTAAAAATTTTTGAAAAAAAAAATGGCAATCCAAACAAGGCTTGTCCCATTAATGCATCTATCTTATTATGTAGCAAGATATCAAAATGGGGCAGGGACGGTCATCAAACAAGGCTTGTCCCATTAATGCATCTATCTTATTATGTAGCAAAATATCATGAGTGACACCAAAGAAAAATAGATGTCTGGGGGATCCAATTATGCAGAACAAGCATTGCAGAGTACAATTTCAATATGAATTACTAATCAAGCTGTATTTTTTTGGGAGAGGAATGGGTTAGATGGTATCGGTGGAGGGAGTTAAAAAAAAAAAGCTGTATTTTTATCAAAGAGGATCTAAGTGGTTAGCAAGATGGTAAACAAAGACTCTATGCTGCAACAAGTATTAAAAGCATTTGGCAAGTAACCTTTTTGGCAGTAAAATATGATGCTATTCTAAGATACATAACAACTTCTAGTTTACCTGCACCAAATAGTATGATTTTTTAACATTTATTTTCTTGTTAATTTTCTCTTTTTTTTTTTTTTGGGTGGATCAAATTTCAATTGGTCCTAAAATTTGATATGATATTGAAATCCTGGGATTGAAAGTTCAATTCAATTTCTGAATGCACAATGGCAATATAATAGATTTGGACACAGACCAAAAAACTTTTGCCAAAGTAGCCAGCATGCTTGAGTTGAGGGTTTGCTTTGCTTTGAATACAAAGTACATACGGTGTCATGTCTCTATACTTTCTCAAACCTTATCTTGCTTTCCCTTTCTTAAGTTTCATAGTAATCTTTTTACATGCAATGATTAGAATATGGAAAGTTTCATAGTATTCGGATACGTTTTCAGTCCACCTTCTAGGTGCACATTTTTAAAATTAAAGAAAATAGAATATAATATATTTATCAATTCTGTTTTCTTCCCCACTTTATTCATTATTAGTTTTTAAAAAGAATTAATTATGAGAAAACACTTTGTGT
The DNA here is from genome assembly GCF_003713205.1 of Coffea eugenioides. Classification (NCBI taxonomy): domain Eukaryota; kingdom Viridiplantae; phylum Streptophyta; class Magnoliopsida; order Gentianales; family Rubiaceae; genus Coffea; species Coffea eugenioides. Next base: position 12,659,977 of record NC_040041.1, read on the forward strand.
TAAACTTTTATAGCATGCGAGTTAATTGCTATTCTAATGTTCTATCTTAAACTTCTTTTTCTTTCTCTTTTCCTTTTTTTTTTTCCTGTTTTATCTCTCTTAATATTTAATATAGTAGAGAAAAGTTGTTTATTTTACTATTCTTTTTTTTTTTTGAAAGAAAGTGGTTTATTTTTCTATGAAAGGCAAACGTACCGCTTATATTTTATGAAATCTTTTCAGTTACATCTTTATATAAAAGTTGGACTCATCACTTCAACTCTTTTTATTAAAAGAGTAAAATCAGTCTTCTTGAATAACATAATATGGCTCTTTTGGGTTTGCAATTACATCTTTTTAGTTCGTGGAATCTACAGTAACAAACTCCAAAAACACGCAATCTCAAATGCACTAAAATAAAACAAAATAAAATAAATCCTAAAATTTTTTCATCTTCCACATGCAATCACCGCCACCACCGTTGGTAGTTAGGGGTGGGCAAAATTATCCGCTAATCCGAAAACCCGTCATATCCGATCCGATCCGATCCGAAAATTAGGATATCCGATTTTTATTATTTGACCGGGTCAAAAGAGGATAGGGTACCCGCTAAGATCCGGGGTGGGTTAGGGTCACATAATTAAAAATTCGCGGGTCCCCGATCCGCCCCGCATATATATATATTTATTTTTACTTTTATAGACATGCTATAAAATAATAAGTTAGAACTAAATAAGTAATTTTATTGAACAAATTGCATTACAAATATGAGAGGCTATAGTTTATTTACAAGATTCATTTGTAGAGGCCATGATCTTATATTTTATAGAAAAAAGTTTAATTAATGTGGAACATATATATTAAAAATTGTGCTACTTATTTCAAAATTTTATTGATTTTGAATTCTTTTAATTTTTTTTCTTTTATCTTATATTCTCTTCACATGCTTGTTTCTTGGTGAGAAACCTTTTTTTAGAAAAAAAAAATTATTAAATTTTAGATGAATGTGTAAAATATAAAATTAAATTAGTATAAATCATTTTTTTTAAAAATTAAATGATAAATGGGGCGGGGCGGGTACCCGCTGACCCGACCCTATCTTAGTGGGTACCCGCTGATACGCGGGACGGGTAAGGGTCAGAAAATAGCTGACCCGCAAGGTACGAGTCGGATCAGCTAAATGGTGAATGGGACGGGTATCCGACCCCGCGCCCACCCCCATTGGCAGCCACCCTCTTTTCTTTTTTTCATTCTCTCTCTTACTCTTTTCCTCTCTTTTTTCCTTCCTTCTTTCCTCTCCTCTCCCTCCTCCTCCCCCTTTTTGACCACCCCCTTTTTCCTGTCTTCCTCACCCCGTCCAGGCCCCCTCTCCCCCTTTCTCTTCCCTGACTAGAGAGAGGGAGGAGAAGAAAGAAAGGAGGAGAGAGACAAAAAAAAAAAAAAAAAGAGAGGGGAGGGTGGCTACTGGCGGTGGTTGGCAATAGCAAAATTTTAATGAATTTATAAAAAATATCTAAAAAATTTTAAATTCTAAAAAGTCCTAAAATACAACTTCAAAAATACCGAATCCAAACAAACCATTTATAGGAAAAATTTTACATATACACCGCTACAATAAAATTTTTGAAAAGCAGTCCTAAAAATACCTAATGCATGCGGAGCCATATACATTACAAATATTGCTTTCCCAACTCCTCAGAAAGCTTCAAAAAAAAAAAAAAAATTCCTGGATCAACACTAATTGTCACTAAAAGAAACTTCGTTCTGGATCAGTTTTTTTTGGTGGGATATTTTTTGAAAAAATCTCACTGTGCCAAAAGAGGCCGGATCAGATGGTAAGACTCGTTCACCTTACATAAGGTATCGTGTTAGCTGGCCATCCGCAAAAAATATAACTGAAGACGTTGCAAAAATTTTTCTGGCCTGGCTTGACATTTTATTACAAACGTACCCTATTGTGAAAACTAACTTTTTTTCTGGCCTGGCTGACATTTTTTCACAAACATATTATACTATTTGTGAAACCAAAGTATGGAGAAATGCATGGACTGGTCTAAACAAAGACAAACACAGAGACGTAGCGATAGGTGCAAGGCTTGGCTCATCAGGGAATGTCCCACTTTTTAATGTCCCAAACAAGCATGCTCTTGTGCAGAGACAAGTGTTTCTCTATGCCCTTTTTTTGGTTTCGAATCAAGAATGCTTATTGGTCGGTTGAGACAGAAGACTTGGAACAGCTTAATCTAACTGGTAATTGTCATGATGGAGTTGTTAATACGTTATTATTGGCTTTGATTAGGACAATCGTTATGCAAAACTTGGGTTTTGCCTTAAATTAATTTCTTGATTAAAGAGTCACCAATCTGTGACATTGTAGTTCTACTAAATCGAGTAATGTAATTGTGGATTCAACAATCTGCCTGTCCAAACCTGTATCAAGTGAACTACACCTCTATCCAGTCTTTTTACATAAAAATGCAATTTACCAAAAGAAAAAAAAAAATAGCAACATAAGTTTCTCTTAATTTCCTTAGGCTTTTTTTCTTTTAATTTTCTTATTTTTTGGGTTTCCTATGTATTGTATCTTGAGGAATATAAAGAACAATGACCTAACGTTCTGCAATCACTTGTTAGTATAGTCAGCAAGCTTATTGTGCTAGAAGCAGATCGTTTGCCTTTTACCAATTAATAGTGAAATCATCCTAACTTTTCTTAATTTATGTTCTTTGTTTTGGGTATTTTTGCACAAGCAGGAGATTTGTGCATGAAACCATATTTCTGATTTAGTTTTGGGACTATCCACTGTTTTTAAAGGACCTTTTTTTTTCCTGAAAAGAAGTGTAAAAAACTTGAAAGAAAGTAGAAAAGAAAAAGAAAGAAAGAAAAAGATGTACAATAATCTTGAACCAAATCTACTTGATACGCATTATAGTGTTGATCTACCAAAGCTGATGTACTTCTTGCCCAAATTATATCGCTGAGTACCTCAGTTAGAAATTGTTATCAATTTTACTGATTGATATTTGAAGCCAATTCTTGAACTAAAATTGCACAATGGAATGAAAATTCTTGAAGGATGATGAGGATATAATGAAAGTAGAATCCCTGTTCAAGACAAGCATGCTCCTCTAATGTACAAATGTTGCCAATGTATCGGGGTATAGTATACAAATTAATAAAACTTAAAACTAAAATTTAGTAATTGAATTATCAGATTGAATTTTAAATTTTAAAGTGTCAAAATCCTAATATTTTGAATATGCAAACTTAAATGAAAAGCTGAAACAGAAAATTCCAAATTGGCAAATTCAGCATGGCAAAACAAAAGGAGTTTTTGGTAGGGCTATGCAAAAGGGAAAGAAACAAAACAAGATAAGGTTTACTTTAATTACTTTATCAGGAAAGGTTACTTCATCATATCACCACATAACAGCAGAAAAAGATTCATTAGATTTTGACTTCATAATTGGGCAGGCATAATTGCAAATAGCCAGATCAAATGATGTAAATGGACAACTAAATTGGTTGAGAATCATATATCTCCAAGAAAAGTAATTAAATAGTTTTACCATTAAAACCAATTGTAAGAGTAATTAGCAAACAATCATTCTGATTTAACAATATTACCATACAAATGGAGGGATTGCTGGCCATCAAGAAGAAGGATGATTAGAATTCCCACATGCGAGTTAGTAAGATATGACTTAGTAATCATCATTTCACATCCATATACATCATCAACTAAACCTGTTATTTTCATTAACCTAATCCAGCTGCCACAGTTGCAAATTCTGATGACAGCACAAATTAATTTGAATGTTTCTAGAAGTAAACACAAACAATTTTACACACAATTCTCAACTACTTAATTGCACGTTTCGTGTTCTTACAAATAAACGAAAACGAAAAGAGGCAAATTATGAAAAAAATAAAAAAAAACACAATGTAGTATCTCTTGTCATAACTGGACTATGGCCTATAGACATAATGATGAACCCCAAAACCAAAAGTATGAAAAAGACATATATTATGCTTCATTTTTGGGGGTTGTTGAAAGATGACTTGTACTTATGTGGTACTTTTACTCCATCTAACTGCTAATTGGTAAATCTTCTTACAATTCCAAAAAATGCAAAGAAAACAATTTGAAGAGGTTATCTAGGCGTCTCATATTGTTTTCTTGTCTTGCACTTCTTAACTCTTTGGGAAACTATGAGATAGTTGTCAATGTCACTTTTCACATATTCACAGACACTCAATTCTGTTTGTAAAAATATTTTGCAAGTAATTTTTTTTTCTTACGGCCCTAGTTGAAAAGTATGAGCAGTTTTCTTCTTGTTGTACAAGAAAAAGATGTAGACGTGTCTTTCGGAAGAAATGCATTCAGGAAATAACAAGGATAATAAGTTCTTAATGTTATTAGCATAGGACTATCCAGGCCTATCAAATCTTAGGGAGCATTAGTAGATGGCTGTACACAACAGTACAAGGGCTTTAGAACTATTTTCTCCTCCTTCATTCTAAAACTCCTCCAGTCAAAATCTTTTCCACCTCTCCAATGGTAGAGAGACCAGACAAATTTGGTCTTTGCTCATAAGAGAAACCATTCTTTAGTTTTTAGTTTTCCTTGTTTCAATAAATTCTCCACCTAAAATTTTAAAAAACTAATCTCTACCCGATTCTACATACATGCATACATATATATAATTGCTAGTTTATTCTTCCCCCTTGAAATAGTAGCAAGGATTTTTTTCTTTTTTGCTCAAAATGTTAGGGAAGTTATTAGTAAGGATTTCACAGTACAAGGAGGCAATACCGATATCTTTTTCTTTTTCCTATGATCCTATTTATGTTATTTCTACCAAGAAATTACGGGTTCCTTTCAACTTCGGGACAGAAAATTCTCTAGTATTCTACCCCTATTTACGTTCTGCATGTGATGGTTACTTTTAGATTTTTAGAATATGAATATTATTATGGCATAAAACCAAGCAGAAATTCGTGTCACTGAAGATGTCCAATCAACCTCAACATAAATGGGAAGATTGCAAGGAAAGAAATAGAAATAATTAAATACCAACTTGTGTGTATAAACAAAAACAAACTTTTTAACTCCCATGACAAATATATGGATTTTCTTTAATTCTTCTAAAAATGAATTGAGAGCAACAAGTTGGTAACAAACTAGTAGAGTATGTTGCATTTCTTTCTTGATAAGAAAATTTTGGTATTTCACCAGAATATTGTCAACATAAAACTACCAAAATGTGAAAAAACATAGAAAAATTTGTCAAACAAACTTACCCTGTTGTACTGGTAGTAGAAAGAGACATCCAAGGCAGGAGAATTCAAAGGGACGTTAGTTTGTCTATATTGATCCTCTCCCTCCATTCTCTACTCTCTACCTTCTCTCACCTTTTCCATCATTTTTATTGGCCATTCTCCACCCAAACTCAACCATCCTCTACCTAGTACCTACATAAAATCTCTTTCTCATTATTGCTGTATAGTATTTGTCATCTCCTATACTATCTCCTTTCTGCACTTTTCAAGCCATTGCTGAGATGGGCTTCCCTTAATTTGCATGATCCCAGAGGAAAGTCAGTTTTGCTGATGCCTTCATGCTGAAATGTGAGTAAATATTTTGTGGGAATCTTCTTGAGCAGATTTAGTGTTGCATGTTTTCTTTAACCCAAATTAAAGTTTTCTTCTCTGCATTTATTCTTCCTGCTTCCCTAATTAAAAGCACATATATGAGGTTCGTTATTCCTCGTTTCTGAACAAGTGGGTGTTCTCACAGTCACTGCCTCTTTTCTACTCCCTTTTAAAACTTAAAGAAAAAAAGATTGTATTTTATATACAAGTTCATAGGTATATTCATAGAGACACAGAAAAGATTGTGGGCATAGATAAATGTGTGTGATTTCTTATGGTTGTTGGAAATAGTGGCCCTTTTGACCATTTGATACTTTGATTCTTGATTTCTCTACATTCATTTTTTGTATGATCGCTTCCTATATTTTTTTTCTTTTCTGAAAATTCTGACAAGATTACAGAAATTCTACAGCACATCTTATGGTACTTCACAGTGCATATGATAATGCATGTTTTGGTTATGCAGATCATCAGCTTTCTTTCTTCAGAAGGACTAAATCAAACTAAAAGTGTCAGTGGCACATCTTCAAGCTCCATGGAGGCAAGGCAACGATCGCTGTCAGTGGTTTCTTCTTCAATGCTTTTGCTTTCTTCTAATTGGAAATTTTCATCTGATGCTTATTCCATCAGGAAGTCTCTCTTAGCAGTACAGAACATTATAATAATGCATCAGTAGGTGGAAGTTTGATGTTAATCCTGCATACTAGAGGATTAAGTATATGATTGGATTCGTATTTGTACAAATTTATTTGTTGAGAAGAGTTGATTTCTTTGTTTTTGTGTTTTGCGATGGGGGTGGGAGGGTTAGGTTGGTGGTTATCCTTAAAAGGGACTTCTGTTCAGATTTATGAATTCATCAGTTTGAGGAGCTGACTTTTTTTTATTTGTTCCTTCCATATTGTTTATTACTATTTTCTTACTATAGTTTCTTACTATATTTTCTTACTATATTTTCTTACTATATTTTCCTGTGCCAATCCTTAATGCAGTACAGTCCCCACTCTTTAAGCACACTTCTTTTCTAATCAATCTCTTCCATTACACAATGTTCCAACTGTTGGTACCTCATTGACCTGCCATTATCCTGGAACTTTTGTTCCCCTGTAATTATGATAACAAAATTAGTAGCCATGATTTTAAATTCTGTGCTTTTATTGATTTTGCTGCTGTGAGTATTTGATTGGATGGTTTCATAGTTGCAGTTCCTCTGTTTTCTTTTTTCTGTTTTCATGATTGTTTAGTTTCTAAGCATCCAAGGTGGCAGGATGAAATTTGCACAGTCCACAATCTTCTGAAGTCTTGGCCACTGTGAGATGAAATGATGAGTCATCTCTTTCCTTGGTTAGATTTGACTCTAAAAAAGTAGATAGCTAGTGTAATGATCTCCAACTAAAAGGTCCCTAGTAAAAGGTGTTTGGAGAGCTTTCTTCTCTCCCTTGGCTAAGGCCTAGCCAAATCAGCCTAAAGTCAACTCTTGATGATTTTCTATTTTTTTCCTGCAAAAGCCTCTCAAGCTAGTAAATTAGTTGAAACTGCTTTAAGGTAGTCCATTATTATACTTTAGCCAAAATACAAGTGAGGCCAGTTTAGTTAATTACCCTTAGACAACTAGGGATGCTTGACAAGTTACAACAGTTAAGTCTACTGACAAGAGTAACACTTGGGTTTTATTAAGCAGTCCTATTTGATGTGAACCTAACTAATGTTTTTGTTTTTGTTTTTTTCCTTTTTTGAAGCTAACTAACATCTTTCCTGAAAAAGTTGAGAGAATGGCTACCTCCACTTCCTCTACTTACCTAGTGAATAACAGTATCAAAATCCTACTACAGAATTAGATTAGAGCCCCATTTGGTCTAACTATGATAAAATTTAAGACAGGAATGAGAGATTTGCATCTTCAAATTTTCCTTGGAGAAAGGCAGGATTTTTGAGGAAGGATATTAACATAACAAGTTCCTTGTGTTCCCCATTAGAAGTATATATTTTGCCTGATAGACTATAGATAGAGAACTGTTGATTGGATTTTAGCTTAGGATCTACCCTTTAGGAGGTTGCCCTGATTGAGTATGAGTTACCCTTGATCAAGTGGTCTGGCCTCCTAAGATTTATTTCTCATGAGCAAAGAATTTCCTTTCCATAAGTAACATGGTGTGGCACATAACAGCACTGAAATTAGATATGCATATAGTGAACGTTGATGCATCTTATTTTTCCAGGATTTTTAACATGTTCTGTTGTTTTGGAGCCAATCACCAATTTAATTTGCAAAAAAATTAAAATTTAGTGTATTAATGTAGATTACAGTCATGTACTGCTCAACTGCGCCATGAAAGAGCTTTACAGAAGTCACTGAAATTGAAAGCTTGCATTTTCATTAGGCTTTTACCTTCCTATTAGAGTATCTGTCACTTACAAGCAAAGCAAGTTTATAGCATCATATGCTCTGTGAACCCTTGACTAATATGCACAGTTTCCTCCTCTTATCAGAGAAGATGCATGTAAAAGGAGATTACACAAAATTAGAGTCAAGGCAATTGAGAAGCCCTTCCAACTGGTCTCATTACAAGAAAGAGGAGCAAAATACAGGCTTCATCCATTGAAATTAATCCTGTTTTTCATTCTACTAGGCACTCTTCTGAAAATTATCTTCTCTCCAGCTGTTTGTATTGGTGACAGTATACCACAAGCAGTTTCTCGGTATGTCCTCATTTACTTTGGCTTTTCAATAAATGGGATTTCTAGTTTCTTCGCATGTTTCACTAATCATAACTGATCATCATTTTACAAATGGTTAGCATGTGTAACTTGCCATGATACAAAAGGACTATGACAATTTCTAATGTACATTTGCAATTTCCTGGCAAAAGTAATCTGATATTTAGAACAGATTCAATAGATATTCAGGTTGATAATTTTTTCAAACAACTACTACTTTGTCTCTAATTCATATCTTGACCTATGTACTTGGCTAGGAAAGATGCTTATATGCATCGTCTTACACCTGAAACATTATTCTTCCAGAAATCGAATCAGAAAATTGTTTTGCTTTCGATATTTAGAAACTTTTGGACAAGATATTATTACTATTAAAACCTGAGCATCTGTTATGAACAACTCACTTGTTCTGTTATTCTAGATACGGTTAGCGTGTTAATGCTCAGCTAAGCATTGACCAATATATGTACCAAATAAGCAATATATGATCAACAAATGTTTGGTTATTCATTAATGAATAACTTATTTAATGCAGGCCACATTTTGTTAACAGGTGGATATGGGGTGGAGTGGATCCTCGTTATATATCACATGTTGATGTTAATTGGGATGAAGTCTCCAAAGTTGTGAAGAAGATGCCAGATAACAATAACATTCAACGAGTTGGCCTTCTCAATTTCAATAGAAGTGAAGTTAGTCAATGGAAACAGTTTATTCCTTATGCCAATCACACAATCCTGAGGCTAGACTTTGCTGATAGTAATATTACCTGGGAATCCTTGTTTCCTGAGTGGATTGATGAAGAACAAGAAGATGAACTTCCCAGTTGCCCTTCTTTACCGAAGATCAAAGTGCCTGAAAAGCGGCTTGATCTTATTGCTGTTAAGCTTCCTTGCAAAAATGATGGTAATTGGTCAAGAGATGTTGCTAGGCTACATTTGCAGCTAGAAGCTGCCAATTTAGCTGCTGCTTCCAAAGGCAATTACCCTGTTAACTTGCTGTTTGTTACCCAATGTTTTCCAATACCAAATCTATTTCCTTGCAAGGAGCTTGTTGCACGGGAAGGTAATGCATGGTTGTACAAGCCAAACTTGAATGTAATCAGAGAAAAACTTCAGCTCCCAATCGGATCTTGTGATCTTGCTCTACCTCATGGCAATTATGGTGAGTAAAATCCTCCTAAAAAGTCATTTTAAACTAGAAGTCCTAAACAAGATATTGCTGGATCACTGTTTTGTCCATCTTTACCAGTGTGGATAACAAAAATAAATTTAGGAAAACTATGACTTATATATTTCAGTCTGTATCCACAGGGATGATAAAGGAAGAATATTCTTGAATTAAGTTAGATCATAGTTGTTGTGAGATGGTAATTGGTTTTACATTTTTCTATTGTGATAAAACTCAGGATCACATACTTCATCTTTATCTAATTTCTTGAAAGATTTTCAAGGAGATACCAAGTTTCTTACAAGAATCTACTGTTAACATTGAAACAGAACGAGACAATGCAGTCAAAAAGCCCCGAGAAGCTTATGCTACAATCCTTCATTCAGCTCATGTCTATGTTTGTGGAGCAATTGCTGCAGCACAAAGTATTCGCATGGCAGGGTCTACCAGGGATCTTGTTATACTTGTTGATGACACCATTAGCGAGTACCACAGAAGTGGACTTGAAGTTGCAGGATGGAAAATCCGAACAATACAGAGAATAAGAAATCCCAAAGCTGAGAAAGATGCGTACAATGAATGGAACTATAGCAAGTTCAGACTATGGCAACTGACAGACTTTGATAAGATCATATTCATTGATGCTGATCTTCTCATACTTAGGAACATTGATTTCCTATTCAAAATGCCACAGATCTCAGCAACAGGCAACAATGGCACACTTTTCAACTCTGGAGTTATGGTGATAGAGCCATCAAACTGCACATTCCATCTGTTGATGGAACATATAAATGAGATTGAATCATATAATGGCGGAGACCAGGGCTACTTGAACGAAATATTTACGTGGTGGCACCGGATTCCAAAGCACATGAACTTCTTGAAACATTTTTGGATTGGTGATGAGGAAGCAGTGAAACAGAAGAAAATTCGTCTATTTGGAGCTGAGCCACCAATTCTTTATGTCCTTCACTATTTAGGATATAAACCATGGTTGTGCTACCGCGACTATGATTGCAACTGGAATGTTGACATATTACAAGAGTTCGCGACTGATGTTGGTCACAGAAGCTGGTGGAAAGTGCACGATGCAATGCCAGAGCGATTGCAGGACTTCTGTCTATTGAGTTCAAGACAGAAAGCACAGTTGGAGTGGGACAGAAGACAAGCTGAAAAAGCAAATTATACAGATGGTCATTGGAAATTGAGAATCGAAGATCCTCGTTCTAAGAAGTGCATTGACAGGTTATGCAACTGGAAGAGCATGTTGCGCCACTGGGGGGAGAAGAATTGGACATATGATCCGCATTTCTACCCTACACCACCATCCATTACCACAGCATCTCTTTCCAGTTAGTGATAATACAATTTTACATCCTTCAAACCGTTCATAAATTTTTTCCACTACAATAAGATGCTACAAGTTACCTTTTTTTTTTTCAATCAGTTTTTGGTTCTTGTCTTTTCAATGTCCAATCTGGGAGTATGCAATAGCTATTCTTCTTCAATTGCAGCTCCTATTCATTGTCCAACAATTTAGGAAGGGAATTAGTCATTTTTCCCTCACAATTTCTCATTTCACAATGTCAGTCCTATAAATGGTACCCCTTTTATGTTCCTCGGATAGTTTGAACCTTTAAGGCATAATCTCCTAATGCTATACTCTTACTAGAAGGATAATAAGTCTGCTTATATTGGAGCTAGTAATAACTCACAAGCTTTGCACGTGGATATATTTTTCCAAGATATAAATCCTTTGATATATTAAATTTTTCTGCAAAACTTTGATTATTGGCATAATATAAACGGAGAAACTGTATAATGAACAAAATTAAGTAATTGATAATTGTACAAAATGATTGTTGTTTACAAAGCGATTAAAAGTTTATTGTGGATTCTACAGTTATATAACTCTGAAGATCGAAGATTATCATATTTAAACTAAATTGTTGGTATAATATTGACTAAGCAACCATATAATAAACAAAATTAAGCAATTGCTAGTTGTAGGAAATGTTTATTATAAACAAATCAATTAAAAGTTTATTAAACTCTAAAAATGGAAGATTATCATATCTAAATTAAGTTGTTGCATATTTTACCTTGATTGTGACAGTAAACAGAGAAAATTTTCTATGTTGTGTCAAAAAAGTGTATATAACAAAACCTGAGCAAAATACATTCTAAAACATTATGATTTGTATACAACATAATATAGTGAATTTAATCGTCAATTTAACCTTTTATTTTCTCATTAACTGTTTATAACCTTTTGTCTACTTATTAATTGTCTCATTACCTGTTTATAACTTTTATCTTCTTATTAATTGTGATTTTCTTCTAAACCAATATGTATATAGTTAGCTTTAATTATCACGCATAAGAATATAATAATTGAAGATAATTTTAACACATACAATAATTCGAGATGAAGAAAATGATTGGTGAATATAGTTGTAAGTGGGCAGTTTTTAATTTTAATTACCAACATTTTTTAGATGTAATTTATTGAAACTTTTCATTTTTCTTACTAGTGTCATGATTGAAATGTAAAAACTCTAATTAAAAGACATGAGGGTAATTTAGACATAATAAAAACTAAGATCAAAATATGCTTATACTTATGCGTAAAAAAAATATGTTTATACTTACACTCTATATTACCAAAACTCATTATACTTTTTGTATAGTAATGATAATGATATAATCAGTAGATTTGGACAATTACCCTACAATCATACATCCTTATGAAACATTCTTGACGAACCTCTAATCTCAGATTTATCAATGGAAGATGACTTCATGATTAAGCAAATGTTTGATTGATCTGGTACATCATACCATTAATGTCCGAGATAAAATGAAATTGGTTGACAGAAAAAAAAAAACCCACTGCCTCAATTTGGTAGTGCATCTCTTCAACAATTAAAATACAGAAAAGAAAGCATGGTTGTATAAAGGGTAAATTACTCATGACCCCCCTGTGGTTTCACTTATTGCCATATGATCCCTCTAATATTTCGAAATCCATTTCACGCCACAATGTCATGTAAAGTGGAAACTCAAAAGAAAATAACCTATGTAATGTCGTTAGTTAAAATACTAGTACTGCCCTTAGTTAAATACTAAATCAAACAACATCCTAGTCATCTTGCATAAAAGTATAGGAAAATTATGTGAAAAATTACAAAAACTACAAAAGAGTGTTCAATTACCTTAACCGATCATGCATTCTGTCCATTTTCTATTTTACATAAAATTATATGGGAGTTACATGGCTATCTTGAAGCCTTAGGCAGATCATCTGGTATTATGCAAAATCACAGGAGAGTTATATGTAATTTACCCTTGTACAACTTGTGAGAGCAGCAAGTGATGAGAATAATTTAGAAGCCTTCAAGCAGTCCAAGTCGGATCCAACAAAATAATAGGTTTATTCCTAGTTGAATGGTTCTTCAGTTACTGGTCCTACACGACATTATACTCTTCTTGTCTCCACGCATTTTCAATAAAGGTTACTAGAGAAGTTTTGGATTCAGATGTTCTCTACATTCCGGAAGTCAAGCATACATGACCTGTTTCACTCAAGAACACTGCGTTGGCTTATTGTTGTGACTTGTGATCAATTAGAAATCATCCAGTTGTAACTTTGTTACAAACAGTTATTTCCAAAAAAAAAAAAAACTGGCTATTTGTATATATAGAAATATTTGGAAAAGATGAAATTGAGTGTGTTTAGCAACTGAATTAGTCACAAAACGAATGTAATTATTATGAAAATTTCTTAACTTTTCCCAAAATTTACTTCATATAAACCACCTACAAGTATAACTAGTTGGATTGCTCATTAAAACAAGGCCTGAATTTGCAAAAATGGTGAACCGGAATTATGATTTAAGACTATAAATTTATTCAGTTTCTCACTGTATGATCTGTAGCAGCACTGTTATATCACTTTCCTCGGTAGGAAATGTGCAGTCAATAAGCATGACAATCCAGAACCTGATGCTATTTTTGGACTGTGTTTGTGATTCAGTTAGCATATCATTTCATAGCTGCTTCTTTAAACAGGATAAACATGTAGAGTTCAAATGATAGTTGAATTCTGTTAGGAAATGTTGCCTGAAAATTCTGAAAGCCAAAACAACTGCAGAGAAGAGTACTGATAGTGATGAGAATTCTTCCTGGATTGACGTGAAGAGGCCCATGAGAACCATATCAGACACATGCCTAAAGCAATTTTTAGAAAGCGATCAAGATATGGAAGTTCATATTGATGTATGCATATTGCAGAACATGGGAGAAACATGTTTAACCAAAAAAATGCTGAGATATGGTATTAATCAGGAAAAAAGCATTTTGTTTCCCTTAGTAGGATGAGCTATTTCAGCAAAAAAGTTGTCATGGAACCCTACCTGCAACTATGTAAATTCTTCTTGAAGTATCTATCAACTATGGAAACAAACTATAGAATTCCAAAGCAAAATCATTTGCTATATGCATAAATGTTTCCTGTCATGTTGATTGTGGATATATGCCAGGGGAAATTGATATATTTAGCACATTCATTATAATTGCTATTTGTTGAAGATATGTAATCTGATATTATGGAAAGATTTGATATTGTAAATATTAGGAAAGATTAGATTTGATTGATTATAGTATCATGTGATTATAGTATCATATATTAATTAGGTAATAGATTGATTTAGATTAGCATTATATTAGGATCTAAATTAGGTTACACTTATGTATATATATTTGTATATTGTGTAGTCCAAAGAAATATGAAGAAGAGTATTTTCTCTCCCTTTTTTCTTAGTTTACACTATTCAAGTATTTCATATGTTGATTGCTTGCCATATTTTTCTAGATATAATCTGTGTCAATGCTGCTGTCATGAAACTCGTGGCAGTTATAGAGAAATGTTTCAAGTTTATCACTCAATCCAAGATCATATTGCGTCTTCCATGATCTACTTTTTACTTTACTTGTTATGAGGATCTATCTCTGAGAAGGTCCATGGATACAAGACAGCGACCAGTGTGAGTACTCTACTTCACATTTGTTTGCTCTCTTGCTTTTCGAAACACGGTGAGGTCTTGCAGAAATTTATTTTCTGAAATAGTTACACTGTTGTTTGCACTGATTCATATAAACAGTCACTCTGGAAAGGATATTTTCAATCCATTCATGTGCTGGAAAATAAGTCTGTTTCGTAAGCATCCTTTGCATATTCTTAGCCATCTATATTTACAAACTTCTGTATCTCTTGTTTTATCTTGTTTCCAGTAGTGCAATTCTTTGTTGTAGCACTTATTTGTCCATTAGATCCTGTTATGCAACTATGTTTTCCCGTTTCTTTAACTCCAGTGAGTAAAGGCAATAGAGAAACAGCCAAGAAAATGTATATCATTTGCATGCTGATTAACAAGAAAAGGAGTCAAAACTTTTGATCCACAAAAAAGGAACTTTCCTGTGGATCAATAAGAAATTGATATATCTGACGCACTATCCTGTCACCATTTCCATTTCATGTTGTCTTCTTTTCCTATCAATCAAATTGTGAAGTAGGAAATCATCTCAAGTGAACCCCTCCACTTTCACCATGTAGCTGTGCATTTCATCTTATTCTTGTTTTGGCAAGTTTCATCCCATCTGGAAATTTAAGAGGTCAAATGTGATTAACCAAATATATGGTGGCTGGATTACCACTCCTACTGATGAATTTGTTTCTTCTTACTGATTGAATTACTTTTGGATTACTATCACTTCTTACACAATTGTGGACTGAGAGATTCTTATTAGGATATGGCACAAATGAGAAAATTCCTTACTTGTTTTTCTTCCAAGGGATCAGTAGCATATGAATTGGCAATTTTTATCTGTCCTTAATCATTGAATGCATAAATGATAGAACTGACAAAGAGCTAGCATTTCTATAAGAGTTGATCAGTATCCATGATCAAGATTAAATTAAATTATCATTAAATTATTGAGTTCCCTTTTACATTTCATCTTAAAGGATATCTATCCAAATTAAAAATATTTGACAATTTCAGTCAGACATTGGCCACAAAAATTCTGCTGAGTACCAATAAAAATTTTCAAGAAAATGATTATAGGGTTGACTTCCGAATTAAATGTGCTGAGTATCATTTCTACTTCTGCAAGGTCATTTAGGTACAGGTTATGTTCCAGTTCATGATTTTCCAAAGAAAAGTGGTGATAAATCAAGAATGCCAACTTTCATTTCTGTTGAATATCTAGATTGCAAGTACTATAATGGTCTCATAATGCAGTTTAATTCAGTCTCTGATACATTGGTAGAATGTCCTGAAGATCAAGTCTTTACATATCCTGAGTTTCAACTCAGGTGATTGCTGTTTTATCAGTGCTTTCTCATTGCAGAGTGAAATCACCATGTAATTATAATTCGTAGTGATTGTTAAAAATTGATCTCTGGAACTCAAAGGAAACCTGTTTTCATGTTTTTTAGTTTTCTACTGATAGTATAACATCTAACTAAATGCTTACCTCGTACTAATTCATTCATTTCATCTACTAAAGGACAATTCTTGCTTTCTATATCAGAGAAGATGTATACAAAAGGAAGTTACAGAGGATCAGAGTTAAAGACGTAGAGAAATCCTTGCAGATACCTTTACAACAGCAGAGCATAAAATACAGACACCATCTCCTGAAATTCATCCTGCTTGTCATTTTACTCGGTATTTTGCTGGCGATCTTCATCTCCTCAACTATTTGTCCTCAGCAGAGAATATCTGATGCTGTTTCCCAGTAAGTTCTGATTTCTACTGCTTGTATTACTAGTAAGATGTTGTCATTAACCAATCTTTCGTAGCTCACCTTATCAAAGAAGAAAATGAACTAGATGCTATTAGCCGATGTATTTTACTTGAAGTATTTGGTTTAACCACTGCAAATTTTCTGCCACTGAAGGGGCATAAGAGAACCGATCCTCAACCTTTTTCAAGCATTTGAGAATTCTCTGCCACCGATCCTCAACCTTTGTCGAACATTTGAGAATTTTCCGCCACTGATAATTTTATGTTTGGATGATGAAGTCCACATGGAACTACCAAAAATTTGTCCATGTGAATTTATTTTCATGTGGAACTTATCAATCATTGTCAACATAAACAAATCAAGTAGTACAAATAAATACAAGTAGGATAATTTATTTAATCATTAATGAGTAGCTAATTTGATACAGGCCACATTTTGTAAACAGGTTATTGTGGAGCAATTCTGATCCTCGGTACATATCAAATTTAGATATCAGTTGGAATGAAATTTCGCGAGTTCTAGAACACGTACCTGGAAAGAATACTGTTCCTGGAGTCGGCCTTCTCAATTTCAACTCCAGTGAAATTACTCACTGGAAACAGCTTCTTCCCTACTCCAATCACACCATCTTGCATCTGGACCATGCTGATCAAAATGTTACATGGAACTCCTTTTATCCTGAATGGATTGATCAAGAACAAGAATACGAAGTTCCTAGCTGCCCTTCCCTCCCACAAATTGAAGTTCCTGGAAGTCGACTTGATCTCATTGCTGTTAAGCTTCCTTGCAGAAACGAACAAAATTGGAATAGAGATGTTGCAAGGTTACACTTGCAACTAGCAGTAGCTGGTTTAGCCACATTTGCTAAAGGCAATTTCCCTGTCTATGTACTCTTCGTTACCAATTGCTTTCCAATACCAAATCTGTTTACGTGCAAGGAACTTATTGCACGCCAGGGAAATGCATGGTTGTTCAAACCAAACTTGAATCAATTAAGAGAAAAACTTCATCTTCCAAAAGGATCTTGTGAACTTGCACTGCCACTTGGAGATGCGGGTAAGTTCATTTCAATTCGCCCTCTCTGTCCAAGTCATTGCTTATTTTTCTCTTATAACTTTGTGTCAATGAAAAATCTAAATAAAGATGCTATTGTTACTCCACTATTCTGTATGTTTGGCACAGTAAATTTGAGGAAACAAGTTTTGTTGGAAACAAAAAGCACAGATATCCTAACAAAAATGATGTACAATGATTTGAACCAAAAAAGAAAAAAGGTTCTTTTAAATGCTTACAATAATATGATGATCATGAACATATTTTGGGAACAATCTAGACTCTTTGGATGCTTGACTGACTGAAAGTAATTTGTTCACAAGCACTTACAATTTTCTGATAGGAAAAACAGAACAAGACTGTTCAGTGAAAAAGAACCGGGAAGCATATGCTACAGTCCTCCTTTCAGCTCATCTGTATGTTTGTGGAGCCATAGCTGCAGCTCAAAGCGTCCGCATGGCAGGTTCCACCAGGGACCTTGTGATTCTTGTTGATGAAACTATCAGTGAATATCACAAGAGTGGACTTCAAATGGCAGGATGGAAAGTTCGGACAATACTGAGAATCAGAAATCCCAAAGCTGAAAAATATGCTTACAATGCATGGAATTACAGCAAGTTCAGATTATGGCAATTAACAGACTATGACAAAATAATTTTCATTGATTCTGATCTGCTTATCCGTAGGAACATTGATTTCTTATTCTCAATGCCAGAGATCTCAGCTAGAGGAAACAATGGCGTACTTTTCAACTCTGGAGTAATGGTGATAGAGCCGTCAAATTGCACATTCCAGTTGTTGATGGACCATATAACTGATATTGAGTCCTATAACGGTGGAGATCAGGGTTACTTGAATGAAGTATTTACATGGTGGCACCGGATACCCAATCATTTCAACTTCCTGAAGAATTTTTTGAGTTACGAGGGGGAAGAAGTAAATGAGAAGAAAATCCGCTTGATTGCAGCAGAACCTCCAGTTCTATATGTCATTCACTACTTAGGATACAAGCCATGGATGTGCTCCAGAGACTACGATTGCAACTGGAACGTTGGTAAACTGCACGAATTTGCGAGTGATGATGCTCACAGAAGCTGGTGGGAGGTGCATGATGCAATGCCAGAGAAATTGCAAGACTTCTGCAAGTTAAAATCCAAACAGAAGGCACAGTTGAACTATGACAGACGAGAAGCTGAGAAAAGAAATTATACAGATGGTCATTGGAAAATCAAAATCAAGGATCCAAGTTTTATGAAATGCAGTGACGACTTGTGTGACTTTGATTTTGAGTCCAGATTGTGGCGTTGGGGGGAAATCGAGTGAGCAGATGATCCACATTTCCTGCCACAATCCACTCACTGTAACTACGATCTTTGTTTTGGTGCTGCAATATCAGTCTCTAAGTCTGTTTCAGGATTGGCTTTCCATCTAAGTGATAATTTTCAGTGCTTATTCAAATCCTTAGGGAGGGAAGGGGCAGAAACATTCTCCAGATACAGCTAGCACCCTACATGGTAGATGTCATGTCCTTCAAAATTTATATAGCTATGCTGTTTATTTTAAAATTTCCACTACCCTTATGGAGTATCATTCAAGAATTTTTCCATTTTCTGGTTTTTTATTTACCATTGGGTGATTACAATTTGCAACACATGATAATCAATTGACCTTCAATGTCATTCCAGAAACTGGAAAATATTTCTAATAATGACAAAATGTCTGCTTGCTCAGTGGAGATGATTACATTTATCAGGACCTTGGAGTCTTGGCATTTTCAAATGAATCCACACCTTTGTCACGAACAATCAGCGTTGTCCCTTCGTCTATCTGCATCAAAGTCCTATCATTTGAATTCAGAAAGTCTCAATTCAGACAACGCTATCCTTGGAACAGTGCTGAATGCTACCGTTAACTCACACAAACTGAATGCCATACTGATGTACAATTAGCCTAATATTTTCGAGCTGGTGTGGTAGACTATACAGAAATAAAGTTGGAAATGAAGACATAGAAGTGATGCAGATCTCAAAAGAACATTATGCTTGCATAGATTAATATACAATGTCAGAGAGCATAATATATAGCTCAACTTACCTCACCTTCAACTTTATGTCCATGTATAACATTTCATTTCAGTTAGCATTGTTATCTTCCAGGTTTTCTAGGCAAATCTGAATGCACAGGGCTGAAAGTTTCCTCTTGATTCATAAACTGTTTCAGCTCACCATACAGCATTTTGGTTTTTGTTCTTTTGTCTGAACAAATACATAATGCTGCATGGACAATACTGTTAGGCATAGAGCTTTGACAAAGAAAAGGTATACAATTGAATGATTGCGAGCCTAACCCTCTAGTAAGTGTGCTTATAGGCTGCTGTCTTTGAAACAAACTTAACTCTTCTACCTAAGAATAGATCTCCATCATTTGGATTTTGAGTTCAAAGGTTTCAAGTCTATTAATATGTAGAAAAATTATTACCAAACAATCTACCGTAACATTTTGTTTCTTGTTTAGGGCTGTTTTCATCCTTTACAACATTAAGCTCCTAACGCATTAGCATATACTGTAAATTAAAGATGTGTCGATTGGTTAGTAAAGAGACACTAAATTCGGAATTTTTGTACAGCAACAAAACATCAGTTGCTATTTACTTTTTAGAATGCCTCTGTCATTTGGCTTGTCATCAATCTAGTGTGAAGTCCAATTAGTTCTAAACAGCATGTGAGTAAAACCAGGTGAAATTTAATCCATGCATAACATTTCCAGAAGGATAATGTTCGTTTATACTGATTGGATGATTACGATAATTGTAACACCAGTCACATGAAACTATTAAAGACATGACTCCAAATTACCTCATTTCTAGGGCCATGGGCTAAATAAATGAAAGATATGTTTAGGGATAATCGCAAAATGCTCGAAGAATACAACTTTCTCACATGCGTTCTTCATTGGCCTAACATGTTTCATGGTTAACTACAAAATGCCTTCTTGAAGATTACTTGCTCATTCATTATGCTATTGGATAAATCCACCCTCAAGTTTTTTCTAATGTACTCCACTCAACCAAGAAACTCCAAATTGAAAATCACTTCTTCATCTTACATGCACATAACAAAAAGGGCAAAATTCCTATCAATAACATTAATAATTAGTGAAATTGGGCAAAATAATGTCCACTTAAGGGCATTTTTAAGAACAAATATAATTGTAAACCATTGAGCTCAATATACTATATTGGTCCTTCCTTCTTTCTACATGTAGCGGGACTGACATCTTCAAAGTTGTTGATTCTACCAAGGCCAGATTACCCTTTTCCGTACAACATGTCCATCTCAAGTGACGAAATTAAATTTGCTTCAGAACTAAACCCTTGAATGTAATTTGAAAATATAGAAAAGCTTTTGAGGATCAAAGTGAAAAAACTTCATCACTTCAGAAGGTAATGTTCTAGGGTACAAATGTACAAAAATATATTAAGGGTGTCTGTATGTTATTTTGTTTTTGTCTGTGTGTGGCTGTGTGATAGTGCAATTAAATTACCTTAAGAGTCCCTAAACTTTTATAGAAGGTTCTATTTAGTCCTAAACTTTGAAAACTCCTTTCATGTTCTTGACATTTGGTCCATTGACATGCATTTTATAGAATTTTTATTTAGGTTTCAATCCAAAATCTTGCAGTTTTATCTCAAATTATGGCTGTCCTGAGAAATTGAACCCCAATTATAAAACAAGTGACAATTACTATTGGCCGAGTATGTATATTTTCTTTTTAAATAGCCATGATGTGAATATATAGGACATTATTTTGGTGCAATATTCATACATATGTTTGTACAAAATCATGTAAGACTTATTTGATTTCATTTATGCTTTGATAATTGTTATTCTAAAACTACTATGTGCTTATTATCTAAGTGCATCTGGTCAACCATTTGACGGATTTATTATCAAACTCGATTAAGTTAGGAGGGTGAACTTTGTGTTTGAACAAAAGCAATAGGTGAATAAGTAATTTTGCTTTTCTTTCAGAGGAAAATTTGATTCGTCCAGAATATTTAGGGACTGAATTGGATTGAGGGATTATATACAACATTTAGCAGAAGTTTAATGATTTCTATTCTAGAGTTTTTGGCTAAAATAATCTCCTTTTCAAAAAATAATCCCAAAGTAATGCTCTTTCAGTTTTTATTCCCTTATTAATCTAGTTATTGCCATGTAGACTCCTCACGAAAGGAAAAAAATAACTTGTAAATCTTTTGTTTATATATTACGCAGTTTTTCTTTATTTAGTGATTTAAGGACATTCTGTAAACAAATTAAAAAAGGAAAGTGGATCCATAATTAGTATTTTAAAATTGTTGATCACCCTCCAAATTGCAATGATTTTGCTGAAGAACCTTTTTTTTTTGCTGCCATTATTCCTTCCTAGCTTTATTCTTGATTATTATATCACAAGTTCCTTTCTTTTTTTCTTGTTACTTGCAATTTTATATATCGTAGCCTCCTAACTTTGTAAATTTTAAGAAGTCTGCAAAAACTCAAATTGTTTGAAGTACGAGTAACCATTTCAAGATACATAATAATCATAGTTTACGTGAACTATAAAAATTCCACTATAAGGGGAAAGAAAATTCGAAAAAAATTCTCTTGCATTTTTTGACTTATCAAAAGAGAATACATTCCAAAAAAATAGGAGAGAAAAAATATAACTAGATCAATGTTAGTATCAAAATTAACACGCTACATGAGCCAATCTAATGTGAGAAATACTAATTAACTCAATAATAGATAGAGAAATATTTTTATTTATCTTTAAGATTGTACATAAGTAGCAAAATTTCAACTATTGAAAAGGTATTAAAAATCTATTGATGTGAATTGTACCTCTTAATATAAGATGGAAATGTGAATACTTTCCATACTGAAAGTCCACATGGCAACAAGTAGATTAATAAGGGAATATATTTTGAAAGTGCATTAGTTTGGGAATAGTTTTCAAGAATGAGGTTATTGTGGAAATAAACTCTTCTATTCTAATATACCCTAGATATACATCATATAAAGATTATTTTATTTGTTACTCTAGATATCATATAAAGATACATTGATGGACAACGCTACAAAGTGACAACCTAAGTCACCAAAATTATCAATTGAGCCCCCCTCAAAACTTAAAAAGTTTCAATTTAACCCTCCAAACCTGAAGCGCCACCTACGAAAATATTAGACAAGACAGTTTCTTCCTATATTTTATATTTTCTAAATCTATTTCATCTCTTGAAATTACTAAATAAAGTATATCAAAAGATAACATTTATCCTAGAAAGTTATAAAAGCAAGTATTGATTAATTAGAAGAACATAAGAACAACTTTTAACCCGAAGAAAAAGTAGATTTTTTTTTAATACGTATTCATTGGAGACTTATTTATAAATCTATGTTAACTTCTCATATGGTTGAAAAGAAAAATACCCTTACATATAACTTGCATATCTACGTTATCACTAATTGCACACTTCGAAATTTAAATACTTATGCAATTTATTTTTTAGTTTTTTCAAAAAACTAAAAAACTTACAACTTAGTTTAATCACTCTATCACCTCCTTGATATAGTGGAAGTCATGTGGTGCCCATCTTAGCCATTTATCGCCACTGCCCCAGCTCCTCATGTTTGCACTTTGCAGAATTTTAAAAGGCAAATTAAATAAGGAAAATTGATCAATTTGGAGGCTCTGCACTGAGGGTAAAGACATTATAAAATATTTCTAATGCTCCATACACAAAATACACAGTGGACTTCCCACCCAAATTATGCATAAGACTGATAAATGATCATTAGTAGGCATTACCTACTCAACCATGGATTAAGAACTTCTTATCTTATTCTCAAGCAATCAACTTGCTTAATTTTCATTAAGTTTAATCCTTTTTTTTTTAATGTTAGTGGGAGATCTCGAATTCGGAACCTCTCACTTACATTCCCTCCCCATACGTATCATCCAACCCATCCCCCTTTGTTTAATCCCTTCAAATGTTAAGTAAATTTCCCTTTAGTAATAACTCTATAAATTTCTCTACAATCATACTCTATAGAGCCATCCGTTGGACACCATCCTTAGCGCATCTCTTCCCTAAGTTGACCCACATGTCATATAATTTTTTGTGCAGAATTTTAAACTTAAGCATGAATAGTCATATAGTATAATGATTAGAAGAAAACTGGAAAAACAATCCCTCCTCCATTGAACTGCTCAAGTTTTTTTTCCCCCTATCATTAGGTAATTTCTTAAGCAAATTCTCATTCATAACTAATTACACTAATTTTTTTTATTTTTCGCTCTTTTTTTAAGGAACACTTTTCTGACTTGTTAAATTTAATTTCAAAGCTAGAAAAAAAATAATCACGGAGCCCAAATGAGATCTGTACCTGACCAATAATTGGTCCTATAAATTAATGGTGTGGATTCTTTTTCAACTATTCAATGTTCAAAACAGCCAAACAATTGGTCCCTCAATTAGCAGTTTTTGGGTGGTAAGTAAGTTAGTAAGAACCATTGCAAGTCACTAAAAAATGCGTGGATGACCTTTCTTGAATTTAAAACTGTATAATGATATCTTCCTTCCTCCTAAACTTTTAAATACCAAAAAGAGGTGGGGGGGGGGGGGACTTGCACTTCTTTTCATGGATGAAGGATGTACATTTTTTCTTCTAATTTGTCTCCCCTCAAGAATAAATTGGTCTGCCACAAGGGTCCAAAGACATAAGTACATTCTGTTTATTGCCACGATCGAGTTACTCACGGGTGTCTGAGATACAAAATTTTCATTGGTTCGGTGCTACCAAAACATATTTCACATGTGAACTCGGAGCATTACACATTTGGTGACAAAAGATGATAAGACCTTTTATGGATCATATATATATATATTATAGCAGGGGAAGAGTGAGATTCAAGAAATGGGAAGAGAAAAGTGAGATTTAAACTCAGAACGTGTAATTTCTAGGTGCCTTGATCATGATCATGGTTTAGGTAATGCAACAAAAGTGTAGTTTTCTTTGTCTATGTACCTTGTAAACCTAATCTGCATAGCTTCACGTGAAAGGTTTAGATAAATCACTTTTTTTATGGGGTAAAGATTTTTTTTTGGTTAACTTTGGCATTTTTTCCCTAGGATGAGGTATCAAAGAGTTTGATTATTTGAGGGTAGTGCTTCTTTGATCGACAGCACTTAGATGCAATGTTTTTCAACACTAAGCATGTGATAAGATTTTGCCCATCTTACATTATGGAAATGGAATGTGACATTCATTCTTTTGGCCATTTGGATTATTTCTTGATTTTCCTTGTCATAAATATTTTACTACAACATATTCTTGACATCATGATTAATGTTTTCTTTTTGAATGCATACTTTTTGATGTCTTTTCCTTGGGCTACAAAAAGGCTTTGTAGATGTCAACTCACTAGAATGGTATCCATGTTCTAACTATTAAATGGATCCATGTGATGATGTCCAATTCCCCATTTCTGTTTTCTTTTGGGACTAAATGAAGATTGAGGTACCATCCACGAACGGAGACCATAAAGAAAGTGAAAAAACTGCATCTTCTTGGCTATATATAGCTAATCGAGTAAAAAGATACTAAAAAAGGGCTCAACCATTACCAAATTATTGTATGCCATGGGATTTTTTTAAAAACTTTTTTCTTATACAGGGAAAGGATGGAATTTAAAAAATTAAGAGGGATTGAGGGAATTGAACCGAGAACCTCTAACTTCTGAATTCTCAACATTAGCTACAGGTTGTTGTTTATTATTCATGTTCACGTATATAGATAGTAGTACAAGCATTAAAAATTCACCAAATATTTTACTGGTTGAAACGATAACACTCCCTTGACAAAAAAGTGTATGTCAAATTAGTTTGTCTTACATTTCAAAATGTAGCAACGTTGCCACAATGAATTGCTGAGAATTTTCTTTTAATAAATTAAACTGAGAACTCAAGAATTATGAATCCAAATTTAACTAGATGTGAATTTTGTCTAACTTTATGTTAGTGTTCTTCTTCCAACATTTTTTTGAAGTAGCTTGCACTATTACTATATAGCTAGTAGTTAGAACTAAGTTGTAATCTAATACCATAACTTTATGTTGGTTGTGATCTTATTAAAAAAAAAAGGGCTCATATAAAAAAAAAATGGTACAAGCATTTAAAATATGGATGTGGGACAAGGACGGTTATCAGATCAATCATTTCTAAACGATGTTACATTTTTTAAATGTTTTGTAATTATAAATGAGTTACTTGTATATCCTTAAAACAGAAGTGTAATATTCTGTTACCATTCATATGCGTTTCATACATAGTAATTGTTTATCTATTGTAAACTTTTATAAATAGTTCACGTAAAATTACAGCTCGTTTAAAAAATATTACACCACTCCGATGACAACCGTGCATGCCCTGGTCCTTAAAAAATATTGATATGCAAGACCAAAGCTGCCTGTTGAACGGGAATGATGCTTCAAGAATAGTACGTCCTTCATTGTAGAGTCACGGACATAGAGTCACCAAAGTAATAGAGTCACGGACATGGATTACTTACACCAAAAAATAAATAAATAAATAATTCCCTATCTTCACGTGACTCATATATTTGTGGTGAAACTTAAACGCATACTTAGACTGGCATAGTGTTTGCTATAAATTTCATTTCGATCCGAACCAACTATTTGATAATCTAATACTTATTTAACCAATAAAAGTGCTTCAAACAAAAATATGAAGCTCATTAATCTCATATCGCTTGTACTATCACATGTCATCTACATCAGATTATAAATTTTTTGTTCGTCCCATTAATTGATGGGACATAAAATTGATCAAAGACGAATTACTAAACTTACCACATACACTTATTGTTACTTGGTCTTGACCGACATAAAATTTCTCACATTTGCTAGACTTGAAATCATGTCTGTTACATGACCACCTCAGTTACACCCCTCGTACATGTAATTAATTACAAACACGAAGCCAGCACTTGAATGCCTGTTACATGTAATTACAAACAGGAAACAGTTGTTTTGCCATCATCATTTTGGAGCATTGATTGCGACTGAAGGCTAAGGCTGGAGAGAAGAAAACTGTCAAGATTATAGCAGTTCAAATATCAACGGATTCAATCCTTATCTCTCACTATATATTTGTCATTTAATTGTAACTGTCACTTCCAAATGGCTTCCTTCAATGATTTTCGGTCAGTTTGGTTCCCCCTCTTCCTAAACTAGACTATAATAGGTTATGCAAATGTCACCATTACGACCAAAAAAAAAAAAGTAGTTGCCAGCTTCTCAAATCTCAATTGTTAATTGAACCAAGAAAAAGATGAGTCCTAATAAAATTGTTGAAAGATAAGATTCTTCATTTGATTGCCTTTCTACTTCAAGATGAGTCCTAATAATACTCTTGATTCAATTAACAACAATCTAACATATATAGAGAGCATCCTAATTTTGCTTGTTAATCAAAGCAAGGCAAGTTTAAGTCCACCCCATCCTTACCAATTGAATCGAAGATTAGTGTTTCGGGTTTATATCTAGAAACCATTTTATGCTATGATCACAGTCTAATTTACCCGAATATCGTCATGGTTTGGACTAGCACATCCTCTGTATCAATTCACAAAATTCCCCCAGCATAGATAAGCCTTGGCTAAGTACAAATTTCCCAGGTAGAAATAATTCCACTGATAATATGTGCCCAGTTAATCAAGAAGAAGTAGGAATCCACTGATCACCTTGAATGAAATTTGGCACTGAATATGAGGAAACATGTTTAGCTGGAATCTGACTGCTCCAAGGAACTCGTTTAGAAGTGTTAGCACCAGCTCCAGTATTACCGAATTCCCCATAATACAGCGTCTTCAGAGCAAAATCTCCACTCCAGGGCATCCATCCATCTGGTGTAATGAGAGCCTCCAAGGTGCACTGGATGAATACCGTCCTCGAATACTCTTTCCATGGCCTTCCAAGGTAGTTTCTGTGTACGCTAGGTTTACTATAGTACAAGGACAAGTACTCTTCTGTGCCGTTGACGATGCAGCCCAGGAAGACAAAGCCTGTGGACTGGGCAGGGTCGATTCTTCCATGAGCAGTTACAGCATTGTTCTCTCCCTTCTCTGGTTTTACTTGCCGTGGAGCGACTAAGACGAGGCAACCCTGGAAGAATGCAGCGGAGTTCCCAAATACGAAATCAACGTTGCCCTGAATGCGGCATGACTTGTAATATTGGCGTAGCGAGTGAGCATATAAGGTGTCCTGATTGCCAAGAAATTCACAATTTTCTATCACTGAAAGATCACTGTCTGATCGAAAGGCTACTGCTTGGTGCGCATTAGGGCCAGCTGTGTTCTGTATGGTGAGACCGCTCGCCATGAAACCATCACCAACAACTCCTGTAAGAGGATTCCAAAAATCATTACTCATAAATCACAAGAACTGAGGGACCAAATTCCATCCATCATAAAGCCCTTGTGTTAATTTTCTTTATTTTCTTTATGGCCAATTATTCTGAACGAAAAGATGTCCCAATCTAAAACGCGTAAAAGAAGTTGCAGTCAGCCTTTCATTTTCCTGACTAAATGAATTTTTTCTCCAGCTTCGTATTCATGTTCTACAGATTCAACACATACTCCATTATTGATGTCCAAAGAATTTCAGCCGACTCATGTCTAGAACTTCATGAGATACATAAATGACTACACTTTTGATGCCTTTCCTGGTCCCTCAGATGAGGTAGGTAAGCAGAATGCTTCAAATAGAAACATATGGCAGAAAAATAAGGCAACCAAAGGATGAAGAATTGGTCCCTTTCAATTGAAGGCTAGAATGAGTCGATGACAAAAGACAGTCAGACCCTTGCTTCCACTCAGAATTGGTCTCACTTTCGATTTTCCACCGACCTCTTTAACTCAGATCCTTGCAGTTCTGTTCCCATTAACTACCGAGGTTTGGGTGAAGGTGTACTTCTTCAGAAGCTGCTTACACCCTTTTTGTCTCAGGCATATAAAACTACAGCACCAGACAAATCAACTACTGTTTTACCAAGTTTCATGCATTTAATGGACTTGCTTTCAAGCAATTACTTCTTCTCATCAGCCCAAAACAACCAACAAAATGTTTTGCCAAATCATTCCCTAGCCACTTTTCAGATGCTTGCTACCAAGTTTTTTTTTTTTTGTTTGGACAGTGTTCTACTACCCTATATTAATTCTGGATTCGACGTATGTGAAGTAAAAAAATAATTGCAAACGTGTATATGGCATAGAATTATAAAAAAAAATCCCAAAAGCCCACTTATTCAAAATAAAGAAAGCATATTATTCAGAAAAACTAGGAACAGCAAAATCACATGTTTCAATAATTTATAGTGCTAATAAAATTTAGGCTATCCATCAGGATTAAAAATTCATGAACAATAATTTTTAAAAAAAAGAAGAAGAAAAAGAAAAATGCATAGCCAAACAAGTGAAACACTATAAAATGAAAATCATAAAAACAAAATACACATAATAACAAAAAAAAAATGGGTAAAATATTTGGCATTCAAACTTACCAACAGTAGCAGAATCATAGGTGGTAACACCAGGCTGGCCCACATTCATAGACCCTGTAATGACCGTTTTACCCATCCCATCACCCAAAAACACTACATTCTTTTTCTGCAACGGGACCCGAACCGTCTCCTCATACACGCCCGCCTTTATCCATATCACGAACCTCCGATCCACCGCGTTATCCGGACCCGCATTCACGGCAGCCTGCACCGACCCGTAATTACACCCACCCTCTTTACAAACCGTCACGTCCGGCTTCAACCCGGTCGGCACTCCGCCATGGAACTCCAACCCCGACCCGCCAACCCCTTCCCAAAACCCGTCCCTCTCAGTCTTGGGTGGGCCCCAGGACCCGGTATCTTCGCCCAGATTATCATAGTTTACCATCATCCCCAGAGCGTTGCTGCTCAACCCGAGTAAACCGTTCAAAAACGCCATCGTTTCATTCACCTTAGACGTCCCATTGACGTATTTCAAAGCGGACCAGCAATCGTACTGGTAGACCACAGCAGCTGACAACCATGCACGGGCGTCCTTGATTTTGCCACGTGCCAGCACCGAAGCCGTCCGATCACTCCGAAAATCAGAATAATTCAGCACCTCCAAACAATTCTTTGCCGCGTTGGTCCGGTTTAGATTTCCTGCGGACGCCCCCAGGATATCGTTCACCATGGACTGGGCAGTCCTGAGGTTTTCCTTCGAGACCCGGATGGCCAATTGGATGGTGTCCAAAACGGTCGGGTTGGGAGACCCGGGGGAGGAACTGGACAATGACGACTCGCATGTTGGCGGGTCACGCGAGGCCTTGCAGGCCTCGTGAATGAGCCCATTTGGAGATGAGACTGAAGGAGAAGCAGAAGAGGGGGGTGGTTTTGAAATGCTATGGCTGGGAGCAGGGGAATAGTGGCGGTGGTTGTGGTGGCGGAGGGCAGTGGAGAAGGAGAAAAAGAGGAGAAGAGAGAGGAGGGAAAGGGACAAAATTGCTGCCATTAGAATGAAGAGGAATTTTTTGGATTTGAAACCGGAATGAGTGGAAGAGAAATTGGGTGGGGGTTTGGGTTTTATAGGCCTTTTGGGATGCATGATGATGAATTTGGGAAATAGCTTTTATTATCTGTCAAAATCAAGAAGTAACGGGATATGCAAATTTGTGACTTTGAATGATTCTTGTACGTATTATCTGTCAAAATGATGAATTTGAATGATTCTTGACTTTGAATGATTATTGGATGGTAGTGAAATGGGGAGAAAAAGAAAGCAGAAGGCTAGAAATGTAAAGAACTTACTGATGTAATGTTAATTGAATTGATCGGTGGATGGTGCCAGGATTTGAAAGAGTCACGGGTGGAGTGGAATTAAAGCTGGGGTGATGTTTGTTTGGGGGATGGAAGGATCCATGAATGGAATGGCGATGAAGGAATGGGATGGAATGGGATGGTAGTGGAAGAGGGGAAGTGGGGTGGCTACTAGTGGGAATGGATGCAGTGGGCAGTGGACACCACTGACACTGAAAGAAACAGATATATCTAATTGCTGTGAAAGGGTTTCATATTTTTTTCTTTTTTCTTTATGGGATGATTAGGAAACTTCATGGGTAGGAACAGTTTGGTTTGGGACAAAAAAGAATTTTTAACAGTTTGGTTTGCTGCTGATAAAATGTTTCAGCAATGTCGGCTGTAGCAGTCTAAGCAGGAAACTAATAAATCACTTAGCCAAATTATGAAATAGAGGATCCCGACATAATCAACCTAAAGGCGTCAAATCAAAACTAAAGGTGACAAGGATTATCAAGCTGTTTCCGAGCCACTCGCGAATAATTTCATTAAAAATTTGATTTAAATTCAATCAAATTAAAACTCTAGTTGAGCTCGAACTGCTCGTTAAATTTGACAAACTCATCTCGAACACTCAGGAACTCTGCTTAAGTGCCGTTAAATTTTTTTAAATACATTTTTTTTCGATAATGAATTTTTTTAAATATTTGTGTGTATATATATATATAAACAAACCTACATGGTTTTATCTCTATTCAAATGCTCATCTCGAACAATCATACCTCAATTTAAGGGGTAATTTCACTTTGAACCCTTCAATTTTATCCGTATTTTTATTTTGATTTCTAAATTTTAAAATGAGACACTTTACTTCTTAAAAGGCTAAATTCATCCAACTTTAGTTTTTAAAAAACGAAACCTTTACCACTTTAATCCTTAAAGTATAAATTAATTCTACATTAGTTCTCAAAGTATACAAGTTAATTATTCCATTTAAGCATAAAATACGTCTCACTTCCATTAACAATTTTACTTAAGTAGGACAAAATTTTTATTCAGGGACTTAAGTTTCATATTTTAATTGACCAAGGTAAAAATTCAGTTATGATTAAAGGGTGCAAAGTGGAATTAACCGCATGATTTAATTCACACATAAAGCACCAAGATGGATCCAACTTGCTCATCCAAAGCATGATTTCATTCCTCATCCAAAGTGTTTTGCTCTTTTTTTTTCGACCATGTCAGGCTTTTGGTATCCTCACCTATCAAGTCTTCCCTCCAAGTCAACCGGCTCGCATTCATCGTCTTCGCTTTCCTTATTGTCCAGCTCGGTGTGCTCAAGATTTCCAGCTCCCTTAATTGCTCGTAGCAAGTGGCTTGGAATTTCTAAAACTGTTGTCAAAGACCACAACTATACCGCAATGGAGTTTCATCCTTTTTTTTTTTTTTTGGTCTTCTTATCATCTGTCCACGATAGATTGTTTAGATAAATATAATCCTCTTCACACTAGCAACTCCAACAACTGGAGAAGGATTGAATTTGACGGTAAGATGAGCGGGATTATAAGTAGGAGATCCTGAATTCAAAACCTCCAAAGTCCTTATTACAAGTTAACACGAACATCTCTTTCCTCCTCCTCTTCTTTCTACTTGGTCGAATTACAAGTTCTTAATTTCTACCCCAACATTTCTAGAATGCTATATAGTAATGCTCGTAATCTTTGTTTCTATATCTCTTTTCCTACTAAACCTCATAGTTATGAAATCTGGACCGACTCACTAGTTCAATAGGTTAACTCGATGGATCAACCACTTAATCAGATTGAATCATTAATATGACCAGATAATATGAAGACTCATTAACTATTCAATGAATGAATCAAAACTTGTTTGGTTTTAAGCGGTTCAACCAGGTTGAATCAAATTTGGGCTGATTTTTGAGTAACCCGATTAGTGATAAAAATCATTGAATTTCCTTATCCATAATTCTATATATTCTTGAAGTACTAACAAAGAAAAGTGTGAAATCTGGTGACTAAATATTTAAATTTTACAAGGGCCTATTTGAGTTGAAAGAAACCAAAATAAAACATGAATCTCAGTTAGCTAGAAAGACAAAAAGAAATCAAAACCTAGTAAATTTTTTTTTGTCCCCCCCCCCAACAACACAAACAAAAAAAAAAAAACCAAAAAATATGGCTATCTTCACAAACAGTTTAATTAAGTAGTTTCTTCATTTGGTTGTACCAGTTTGGGGGAGAAATATCACTTGAACTTTGAATTTACACGCCATTCTATTGTTCCCTTCTCTCGAAACAAATGCAACCACAACAAAATCTTTTGATATATATATATATCTCTCTCTCTCTCTTAATGTAATCCATTCATCTCAAACATACCATGTTTCTGAACCACCTAATAGGTGAGATTCAACTCCTATCCGAAATGATCTAAGCAGTACAGCTCCTCCAACAAAAAAGCGGAAAAAAAAGAAGTCCTAAGGTCATCCCGAAAAAGAAACACCATACTTTACTAGTTTTGGATGAGCTAAAGTTGTTGCATCACCTATGCACAGATATCCTATACATCTATTGCTCTTCATTGCTTGCACGCCTAACTTATTTCATGACCAGTTTTAGCAATTTCAGTTATCCGTCCAAATTTGCCAAAAAGATCAAAAGCTAGGACGTGAAATATCTGAATTTCTTCACCTATATATACTTACTAATTGCCTTTTAATATTTGTAAAATATGTTCCACAAACTTTAATATTTTCTTAGTCAAGTATTTTTTTAACATTTATGGATAATCACATGCAGCCATGTTTGGGAAATTGGTAACAAGTACACTTAAACGTATGAAGGTGTATATTTATTGCGTAGACGTTTTTGAAAAAAAAAAATATGGAAGGACCATTTGTTAGGCCTATGTCGTTTATGGCCTTTTCTTATTGTGGAAAAATGTTTTCAAAAGAACGTTACAAGTCCTTCTTTTCAAAAATGTTTCTATTTCAGTAAATTTTTATCGATTCTCTCCTTCTTGCTGTTTCTTTTCCTCTCTGTTTCATATGCTCTCATAGGAACTGCTGGCTGGCGGCAAATTTGCAGGAATTAAGAAAAGAGAATATTACCATACATTCTATTCATGAATTCTTAATTTAATTAATAGGACTAAAATACGATAAAAATGAGGTGTGGAAAAAAAAAAGGTTAAAATGTCAAGCATCATTAGAAAACCAAAACAAATCCAACGAAAATATCCAACGAAAAAAAGGAGTGCATAAAAACAGAATATACGTTGAAACAGGGAAAAAACAACATATACCGAAAAAAAAGACACAAAAGTACAATGCACAATAATACTAGTTCTAGGATTAGTAAATGTTTAAATGGATGGATTATGGTTTTGTATTATTCATTTAAATCCTATCCATTTATATCTATTTAATTATATTAAATAGGTATAAAGAGATTGGATCAATCTGAATCCACTATCCGTTTAAGAAGATCCATTTATGAACCATATACCCATTTTGCCATTCTGCGGTCTCGTATATAGTGATATCGGACAACTAACTTGAACACATTTGAAATGCTTCCAATGACTTC
The DNA here is from genome assembly GCF_003713205.1 of Coffea eugenioides. Lineage (NCBI taxonomy): Eukaryota > Viridiplantae > Streptophyta > Magnoliopsida > Gentianales > Rubiaceae > Coffea > Coffea eugenioides. The sequence continues at coordinate 12,693,868 of NC_040041.1, forward strand.
TTTCATTTCTTGCACTTTCTTGTCCTTTCTCCTCTTCTTCTCCATCTCCTCTGCCAAGACCACCACCTCCTTCCTCCAGCCACCACCACCACCATCTTCTCCCTCCTCCTCATCGCCGGAGAATGACCTCATTCATGAAGCCTGTAAGGCTTCACGTGACCCGCCTACATGTGAGTCGACATTGTCCCAATCCAGTCACGTGCCGCCTCCCAATTCAACCCTCTTGGACGTCATCCAATCTGCCACTTGGGCTTCTTCAGAAAACCTCAACCTTGCCATTTTAATGGTGAATGATATCCTGAACTCGTCCGCAGAGAATCTGAACCTCTCCATTGCTGCCTGGAATTGTGTGGAGGGACTTGTCTATTCTGCGTATAGGACAGGTTCAACGGCTGAGAATTTGCCACGTGGTAGGATGAAGGATTCACGTGCATGGATGAGTGCGGCTCTGGCTTACCAAGCTGGCTGTTCGTCCGGGTTGAAAACTGCCAACGGAGGTTTCAATTCTAAAGTGAACGAAACGGTGGCGTTTTTGGATGGTCTAATTGGGATAACTACTAATTCTTTGGGCATGATGGTAAATTACGATAATTTCGGCAATGAATCCGGGTCATGGGGCCCGCCCAAAACCGAGCGGGATGGGTTTTGGGATCGGGTTAACGGGTCGAGTGATGGTGTTGGATCCGGGTTTGACTTTAACGGCGGGGTGCCGTCTGGGTTGAAGGCGATCGTAACGGTGTGCAAGGGCGGTGGTTGCGACTATGAGACGGTGCAAGAGGCGGTAAATGTGGCGCCGGACAACGATGCTAGCCGGAGGTTTGTGATCTGGATCAAAGCGGGTTTATACGAGGAAACAGTTCGGGTACCGTTGGAGAAAAAGAATGTGGTGTTTTTGGGTGATGGGATGGGCAAAACTGTCATTGCAGGGTCGTTGAATGTGGGCATGCCAAGAGTGTCCACCTACAATACTGCAACAGTAGGTAAGTTGGGATTTCATTTGGCATTTTGCTTTCAGCTGTATTGGTGATTTTTTTTTAACAGTTTTGTTCCTTTAATTCAATAGAAGGGTTGCAGTTACTTGCCTAGTATTGTCTTATTCTGTTTGTCTTTGGAATGATTGGTGATACAAGTATGTTATGTAGTTGTATTTCAATTTATTCTAGCAAACAAGTTTCAAAACTTAAATTTTGTAAAATTTAAATTTGTTACACCATAGCAAGTTTGAGAAGTTGAATTCTATATGCTTTGCACAAATTATGGAGTAAGGAAAATTTTGTTTTTGACTAGTTAAACTTGATTAGTGCACTAAATTTGAACTATAGCTGTATAGCTTTAGCCACTTTGTTAGTTATTCTACTGAATCCCTATTTGGCAAAGGAGTTTTTGGCCCAGTTTGTTTTCTATAAATTTTTTAATAACTTTAACTACAGTAATCTTAAAAATTTTCTTAAAAAATTTTAAACTACACACTTCAAAATACCCAAAACACATAAAAAAAAATTTTTCATCTTAAAAATTTTTTCTACAACTTTTATAGTAAACTACAGTAAAGTTTTAGACAAACATCCAAAAAAATTCATTTGCCAAACGGTCTGCAATTCGAGAAATTCTTGGTCATCACAGTAGTCTATTTGTGTTCTCTATGCTTTCTGGTTTTTGGACAAATTGTTGTGAAGGGGGTAATTATAAACACATGATCTGGTAAGTTTTTTCTTTAAAATTCCGGTCATCACGCACAGCTTATATGTCCCATGTGGTATTGTTTCCCATGTATCTGGGCACCTATAGCTTGCAAATCAAATATAGAGGTCCGTCACATGATTTGGCAAACGAACTGTCGGTGGTCTTACATTTGCTAAAGTATTTTGTAAATCTCTTTGTAGGTGTAATCGGTGATGGATTCATGGCCAGCGGTGTCACATTTCATAACACCGCCGGCCCTGTTGAACACCAAGCAGTAGCCTTCCGATCACAATCTGACCTTTCAGTCATCGAAAACTGCGAATTCATCAGCAACCAAGACACGTTATATGCTCATTCTCTCCGGCAATACTACAAATCCTGTCGTATCCAGGGCAACGTAGATTTCATATTTGGCAATGCAGCTGCATTTTTCCAGGACTGTATCATCCTAGTTGCCCCTCGGCAAATCAAACCCGAAAAGGGAGAAACCAATGCTGTTACAGCTCAAAGCAGGACGAGCCCTGCTCAATCAACAGGTTTTGTTTTTCATAACTGCGTGATCAATGGAACTGAAGAATATATGGCATTGTACTATAGCAATCCAAGTGTACATCGAAATTTTCTTGGAAGGCCATGGAGGGAGTATTCCAGGACAGTATATATTAATTCTACAATAGAGGCATTGATTTCCCCTGAAGGATGGTTGCCTTGGAATGGCGATTATGCATTGGCGACACTTTATTATGGGGAATATGCAAATAGTGGACCGGGGGCTAATGTAACAGGCCGGGTGAGTTGGAGTAGTAGGATACCAGATGAGCATGTTCAGGCATATTCTGTGCATAATTTTATCCAAGGTGATGGTTGGATCCCCGCTTCATCTTGATTCATAGAAGAAAAATTAGTCATGCCAGACATTATAATTTTCAGAGGCAACATATTTTTTCTCATTTCGTGTATGTTTAGATTGAGATATACTCTTTTTTTTTTTGGGGGTCAATTCTAATAAACCCCCTCAAAAATACTCTTTTTTTTTTCTTTTGTCTTGCACCTTGAAGGTTGAATTGCACAAATCCATCCTTATAATATTACAATATTCCCAAATAGGTGTAATCGGGTCAGACAACCCAATTTGTGATTAATTTGATAATGTGCACTTCACATGATTATGTGAAGTAATCAAACTATCTTCACAAAAATTAGTAATTGATGTGGCCAGAAAAATATGTAAATGAAGTGATCAATTTGCTTTTCTTTCAGCGGGAGAATAACCTTAGTGACGCTAAGTGATATTTGTAAAAACCTAAGAGAAGGTTTCTGAAATTAACCCTACAAAAAGATGATTTGATGGATTGTAAATTTTTTGGCAAATATTTTTATTTTTATATTATAAAAATGTTCTTCAATTATAATTCTTTTGTTCAATTACATTTTTGTCTCACATATATTACATCATAAAAGAATAAAATATTATTCTATTTTTTTCAAAATCCAAACAAATCCATTTTTTCTAAAACACTCCTATCTCATTGTGAAGCTGTCTCTGAAGTTTAGGGGTGAGCAAATTTGGTGCATACCGAATTCGTACCTAATTTCAAAGTAATTTAAAACTGGGTATTTGGAATTTTGTACAAGGGCAGTATGTATAAAATTTACTGAATTTCAATATGGTATGAAATTGGTAATGAGATTTTCAATTTGATGATAACCGATCTTGAATTCAAATTCGATAAAATGAAATAGGGTATCATATTACTGCATTCAAATATCAAATTAGTTTATAAAATTATATATTATATAGATAAAGGTTATATACTATTAATATATTATTATATTAAATAGGTGTCGCGCCCCATTTTTCGCGATGGAAATATATATAAGTATAAAAATAGGTATTTACAAAATATGTAATTTTATTTTAAAATAAATGAAAAAGGACCTAAAATGGGACTTTAAGAAAATGCGACAATTTGGGTCCAAAAATTTAGTCTAAAAGGGTTTTAAAAAAAAAAATAGGAGTCGCCACTTGGCATGGAGTTTTGGTGTACCAAGTCACCCAAAAAATATTTTTGACAAAAATAAAATAAATCAAAACCCTTTTTGACAACTCCAGGTCTTTGAAAACAAGAGAAAATAGGTTCGGGGGTCACGGTTGAAGAAAGGGAAGGCAAAGGTTTAATTGATTCAAACCTAAGGCACCCTTTCAACCTAGTCTAAGCTAGTTGCGAGGTTTAGTTAAAATTTTCCTAATCTAACCCTTAATTTTATCATGTTTGGATGTTTTCTACATGGATGCAAATCTAAAAATATCGAAAGGGACAAAATGTTCATTCAAGGGTTTAATTGGACCAATCGCATTAATTGCGAAGGCCAAAATAATTCATTGAAAGTGTCACGAGTACGCAAATGATGAAATTAAAATAAAAGAAAAGAAATTAAATTATATACACATATATAAGTGATCAAAGAAAAAGGGAATGCAACATAAAGGGTGCGGGAGACAAAAACTCGTGACATAACTTTTATATACATGGATTAATAGGGTATTTAAACTAAAAAGTTATAATCACCCATTTCCCATGTTTGAAAAATAATTATCCTAACATGAACAAGCAAATGAACTAGCTTAAATAAGATGCAATTCTAAATGACATGATTAGCACCTATAGCGGGTAAGGGATAATACAATAGGGAATATCATACAAATGAGAAAAGATCCTAAAAATAAAAACATGCATGGAAATGTAGTGAATAGCACACAAAGATGAATCTAGCGCAAGACAACCTAAATGGTCTAGCGTTGGACTAGCCCATTTCTAAAAATCCTTACTAGCGTTGGACTAGCAAGTAAGCGTAGGGAGAATCCACAACTAGCGTTGGACTAGTGTGGTGACGTCATGCATTAACAATTCATAGTGAAGCAAATAAAGCATAAATTAAAACAAATAAACACATAAGAGCACGTAACACATAACACGTAAGCATAATATCTAGATGCCAAAATCCTAAGAAAAGCGGATAAAACACATAACACATAAGCCACATAAACACGCAACCTATCTATTACATCGGGGAGCGCCTAACTACAATCTAGGAGGGAAAGATATGATAAAATAAAATTAGTTATCCTATCTATTACATTTTTGAGGTATTTAAATGCCTCTCGAATAATTATAAAAACTAACTAAACATATATAATTTAAATGAAATTTGAATTTAAATCCAATAAATAAAACATATAAAAATATATAAACACATAGGAACACATAAGAGCACGTAATTGACATTGAAATAATAAAAATAGGGTACCTCCCGTTTGAAGTGGCGACTAAATGGAGTCAAATTGTCCTATTTATACTCACAATGAACAAAAGAATCATGGCACCACTTTAATTGAAAATAATAATAATGTTAAAATACTAAATTCACATTAACATGTCAAACGCAAAGAAATTTAAGAACATAAAAATTACAAGTTAAATATATTCAAAAGTGACATAATTAGCTATTAAAGAAAAGAAACAATCACAATAAAAAGAGTCAAAATTCATCAGGGACTGAATTGCAAAGATTGTAAAACTTTTGGGGATAAAAATTATATTTTTCCAAAGTTCAGAGGTCAAAAATTAAATAAAAGATAAAATTCAGGGACCAAAGTGCAATTACTATAAGGACCTACATGAAAGAAATTTAAAATTTTCTGGGCCGTAGTGAAACTACTTCAAAAATCAGAGGCCAAAGTGCAAATCGTAACCAGATCTGGGCAAGATAAAGGGCATCGGGCCACTCTTTTTATTTTACTTGGGCCAAACCTACCTAAGCCCAACTGAAAACCCAAAAGAAATGAGCAGGCCAGCCCGTCTTTTTATCCCCCAAACCCAACCAAAAAAACATGGGCTCCGACCTTCTAGCCCAACCAAAAAATAAGAAACAAGCCCACTAAAAAAAATTAACTTAGCCCAACCCACTTTCCTTTTCTTCTTCTTTTCTTTTCTTTCTTTTCTTTCTCCTTCTCCCCTCCCGTTTCTTTCTCTGCTTCTTCGGCCAGCTGAAGCTTCTTCAGCTGGCAAGCTTCAGCTGGCGGCCGCCGGTGGCGCCACCGCCTCTGGCGGCGGTCGCCGGCGACTTATTCAGTCGCCAAAATTTCTCAAAATGCACTTCCCCACTCCATTTTTCGCGTAGGTTCCATTTTTGGACTTAGTTTTTACAGAAAATGACCCAAAAGTGACCAAAATGCCAAGAAATCAGTTCAGTTTTTATTTTTTAAAACCCTCACATCTTCACCAAAAATCATAAAAATTATGCCAAAACCCTCCTTACAACTCCTACAATACAAATATAATTTTATTTTTGACAAGAAAACAACATAAAAGGACTAAAATAAATCAAAACAGTCCCCTAAGATTCTTTCTTTTCATTTTGGTATTTTTTCAAACGATTAACATGCATGCATAAAAAACATTTCCTTTTCCTCAATCTAGTTCATGCTATTTCCCAAATTTCAGCAATACAACATCAACAATAAAAACCAGCAAAAGCAAGATAAATTAAAACCAAAATGTATCTAATATGCTTAAAAAAAAACTGAAAAATACCTCAATGAAAATGGAATTGCCTTGGCTGAATTTTTTCTGATGCCTTGCTTCTTTTTTTTGTGTGTTTCTCTCCTCTGCCCAAGTGAGCCGAGAGGGATTTTTTTTCTGGAGGAAAAATTGGAGTGTTGGTCTTGTTTTTGCTTGTCTGTCCAGTCCCCTGGGGTAGAGCCGAGAGAGACTTGTAGCCAAAATGGTGGAGTCTTTCTCTCCTTTTTTTTTTCTTCTTCTTTTCGGTCCATCCAAGAGAGAGGGTCGAGAGCCTCCCTTTTTTTCTGTGTGTTTTTTTTTTGTTGCTCTGTGAGGGAGAGAGCCGAGAGTGAGGGAGCTTTCTTTCTTTTTTGTTCTGTTTTCTTTCTTCTGCCCAGTCCGAGAGAGGGAGAGAGTTGGGGAGTGCTTTTTGTTTCTTTTTGTCTCTGACTTCCAAGAGAGAGCCGAGAGAGTGAGGGAGATAGAGTGCTTTTTTTTTCTTCTTGTCTCTCTGTCTAGAGAGCAGAGAACCGAGAGGGACTTGTAGCCAAAGTGGAGCTTGTGTGTTGGATTGCCCAAAATGATGGTTTCTTAGCTAATGAAAAGAAAGGTGCCTAGCAATTGAGTGTGGAATGGGTTAATAGTTGTTTTGGTAGGGAAAATGATGAAATGATTTTTGATTTCTTGATTTTTCTCTTTTGTTTTGTTGTTTTTTTTTTTTTCAAAAACAAATCTACAAAAATGAGAAAAATACACATTAAAATGTAAGAAAATAAATAATTCATTAAATAGAAAAAATTCAAGAAAATATTAAAAATTGACAAAAATTTGGTGTCTACAATAGGTATAGGCTATTAATAATTGTTAGTATATAGTATTATCACGTGTTTATGATAATAATGATATATAATATACTTATATATTATCACGTGCTTATAATAATAGTATATAGTATTATCACGTGCTTATGATGTATAATATACTATTTTAGTATTTGTTATATAACTATAATAATATATAACTATAAAACTTATCTTTTATACATGACTAGAATTAGACATTAAGTATAAGCATAGTCCTAAATATTAACCATAATTAGTAATTGGAATTTAGGCATCGGTAGTTTGGTACATCATTCATGTATGAATTATTGAATATTTGAATGTGTAACTTGTAAATTACAAGTATTAGTATACACTAAAATTGCATTACATATATATATAATACACATTTATATTCTCTAATCATGAAGCTTGTTTAAGCATAGACAACTAAGCAATTTAAGCGAATGCATATGTATTGCATGTCAATATATTAATGTATTAGCTTTCACATTAAAAGCAATTAAGTCATTTGCAAATTAAGCATTAAAGCTATATAAGAAATATGAATAAAAGTAAGTGTAATGCATTACATAATATGTAAATTATAAGTAAATAAATGATTAAGCGTACACAGCTGCACAATATCATAAGTCAGTTCCATTTTGGTTTGGACTAAGTTATAAGTCTGTAACTTATAACTAATACCACTTACAACTAATATCACTAATCATTATAAATCATAAGTTTGTAACTAATATCACTTATCACTAATCACTGTAATTTTTAAGTTTGTAACTAATATTACTTCTCACTAATTACTGTAAATTATAAGTGTGTAGCTACATGAGTGAGTTGCATTTTGATTTAAATTAATCACTTTTTTTTAAGGCAAATGGCATCCTTGGATTGGGAAACATGTTCAAATTGTTAAGAGATAAAGGACAAAAGTAAGCTTTTTATTGAATTTTTAAAAAAGTAATAAAATTATCAACATCCATATCTTATTGACAGGTTGTCGAAGCCTGCACAATAATAAAATTAAACCTAATTGCCAGTTAAAATGACCAAAACCCAATTTCAAGTACTGGAGCAGGGACTCTAGGTGTGCAATGGGTTACTTGATTCACCCTGTTCCCGAAGAGTTTGCTTGATCCGATATACCCGAATGGGATGGTTATTTTTTCACAAATAATTATGAATTTGTAGACAGGGCAAGTAGGGTCGTATCCACAGGAATTGGGTATATTTGTTTCTTGAGAAGTCCAAAGTAACACAGGGGGGTGATTTTGTAGGAACGACGACAATCAAATAAATTCAAATAAGAAAATAAAAATAAATAACTAACTAGAAATTAAACAACAATTGACTGAATTTAGAGTAACAATAATTAAAGGCCTAAATCAATTAAAACAAGAAAACAATTAAAAATAAAATAAAGTAGGCAACTAAAAAGTCAAATGGCAATTCACTAAAATCAAGGTAATATTAATTAAAGATCTAGCCAAGAAATAACTTCAGCAATGGTTCACCTAATTGATCATCGATGCAAAGGCAATTCCAATTATTCATCCATAAATAGGTTATAACTACCAAACAAGCGATGTCAGTCAATCCCTCCTTACTGTGTCGGTGATTAAGGTACGCCCGTTAATCACTGCTCTAATTAGGAAATAATCCTAAGTACGCCCGTAAGATTTAATTCCCCAATTGCCTTACGTATTAGAGGAGCCCTATTCTAACCAAATAACGCACTACCAGGGTTATTTCAGATTAGCCCGCGTATCCCCCTAACACGAATCTAATAGTGCCAGTTGTCACTATTTCAGGACAATTAAACAATTACGGATTTAATGTCCTAATTGACAATAGGTTACCAAATCAATTAATTATCCGGATCCAAGACAATCAATTAATTAAATAACCATAAGCATAGCAATCAAGGAATATGCGAATACTAATAAATAAAAGGAAAAGATTAAATTAAATTGATCTCACAATTTTTAGGCGAATCAAAGCCTTTGTTGCTCATTGACTAGAGTGGTGAAATTAGTTCATGTCTGATACGAAAATAACATACAAGATTGAAGAGGGAGCAGCGGTCATCGCCTGTTGAAATTTGGAAGATCTAACTCGTCCGAATATTGATTAGATAGGAAAGCTACAAAAGGCCATTCATGGCTTCCACTCCGTCCCCACGCACAAAAGGGCAAAAAAACTACTAAAACTTCTAGGGAAGAAAAGTCAAAGCCAAGAATGTTTTAGTGGTCCTGACATTCGTAGAAGCATTCCACTACCACAAGCTAAAGAAGAAAAGTCAAAGATGAAGGAAAAGGTAAAAGCCATCTGCCATTCATAATAGCAGCCAAAAGAAATCCCTTTCAAAAGGCTACAAGGAAAAAATCTCCTGCTACGCTCATGCCTCCTGCGGCGGCTGTCCAGCCAGGAAAGGAACCCTTCGTCCGTCATTCCTCTGCAGAAATTACCGAAATGGGCGTGACATTTTATTTTCCAAAAATGCCCCTGGGGCAAGCTCTATCACTTGGACTCCTTTTCTGCTAAATTGGTACTTATTATCATATTTTTGTTCTACTCCCTGAAATAAATGCCAAATACTAAAAGTGAGTAGAATTCAGCAATTAATCCACATTGAGTCAGATAATAGGGGAAATTAATAATAAAATAAATAATAAAATCGCACCCTATCAATTCCCCCCACACCTAAACCATGCTTATCCTCAAGTATAAGAACAGTAAACAAACACCAATATTCGACAATGGCTATTGCTCTATCTACCAAATTGCCAAGATACCAAGAAAAATATATATCAAGCATCAGTGATCAAGATCCAAGAAACATCACCTCGGTTAGCTTCTAAACCATAGACACCTCTAATTTCAGATTAACTAATCTAAGAAAAAGGAATGACGTGCAACATTTATCAGCAAATGGTCCAACTTTTAACCAAAATCTCAACATTAAATCCATAAATCGGCAATCTGACTTTTATTATACACTAACACAACATTCACTTTTTTTTTAATGTTTTTCTACTTTTTCTATTTTTTCCTCTCTTTTTTTTCTATTTTTTTTTTGCTTTTCTCAGTAGTAACAAAAGACTTAGTCGCTAGCCATTAGAACTTTTTGACGCGAACTCCAACATTTGCCAGATGAAGGAGCCCGGTTACTCAACTCCTATTGTTATACGACCACGTACTCATAGGAATTACTACCTTTTGACGCGAGAATCAACACTTTAGATGCAGATCCCCGGTTATTCAGTAGTAAATACTAGCGGAGTACAGTCAACTCTTATTCACAGCCTAATAACACCAAAAATTTAAAATAAAACAAAAATCAAAAGAAAATTTGCAGCCGCTAGCCTCAATTTTAAATATGAAAAAGTAAGGTTAATAACCGGACCAATTCACATGAAAATGCCAACAGTCATTCCCAATGCCTAGAAAAGTTAACCAAAAATTAGAAGAGTAAAACAATCACCGATATTCACCAAAGAGATGTTTTTGGACTCAACCACATTGACTTGATACACTTTTATTATTAAAGTTTGGCAATAGCAGAAATAGAGGCAACAATCCAACATCAAACTTGGCAGTCATTAGAGAGCTAGATAGATAAATGACAAAAAGTAAACGAAAACTAGACAAATAACAGACTAAAAATAAAAGAAAAATATATGAAAACTAAGAACTAGAAAAACTAACACCATAACTGCTCCCCCCCACACCTAAATCCTACATTGTCCTCAATGGAGGTAATAAAGTAATTAAAATGAAGAGAACAATGAAACTTCCCTCTCGAGTGACGAAGGGATAGGCGGGAACGGTGGAGGAAAATCGATGTGGCGGAAGTATGCACCCAAGTGCTGAGACATCTTAACTCAATTCAACCAACAAATGCAAAACTCTGTCCACCCAAAATCTCAACAAATGGCTCCAGTTGGCCAGTTACCGTTTGAACTCAAAATCAGCAATAGCAGTGCAGAAATTAGACAGTAACAAATCAATAAAAAACACTTAGCTCTCACTCAAACAGTCACCCAAATAGCAACCTAAGTCAGCAGCCAATTTGGCACCGACTAATCACTTAAATTGGACCAATGTCAACGAGTAGATTCAAGTGCCCTCGTGCCACCCAAAACGTCAACCAAGTGAAACAAACGGGCAGAGTATTCTTCAAATTGTTAACTTAGATCCAGGCAACAACCAAGGCAGCAAAACGACCCCCCAAACAGTGCAATTAGCAACCCCAGCAATTCAATCAGATACACCCAACTGGAATAAGCAATGTAAATGGCATAGAAACCTCCCAATTTAACAAACAAGTGCGGTATTTCAGCTCACCCATAGTCCCAACAAATGGCTCCAGTTGGCCAATTAATTGCACAATTTCACCCAACCCAAAAGAAATAGCAATTCCAAGCGAAAATAATCCGACCAGTACCACTGGTGGAATTCACCAATTGAGAAAATAAACTCCAACCGTCAACAACATTAACTATTGAGTAACCCAGGCAGCACCAATTAGTTATTAAGAGATTGGGGGACAAGTTCCAATTACCTCCAACTTGGACGACAACCAAATGAAAGGGGACAGTAGTGGGTGGCGTGTGCAGGCGAAGTGGGTTGCGCGCGACTGTGGAGACCAAGCTGGAGGCGAAAGTGGAGCACTGGTGGACCGGGCTGCGGTGGAAGAAAGTAGCTGCGGCGACAATCGCGGCGAGCTTAACCTGGGCTTCGTGAGCTAATGGATGTGGCGCGCCATCTCGTTGCGGATGAGCTGGAGGTGAGTGGGTGGCGGCGGAGCTCAGAGAGAGAGGGACGGCGGCACTGTTGCGGCTTCCGCGCAGACAGCGGGTGAGGTGGAGTAAACGATGGCGGCGTGCGCAGAGGCTCGAGAGGTGAGGGGAGCTGGTGGTCTGGTGGGGCGCGCGACGATGGCCCGCGCGAGAGAGGCGAGCGCGAGCTGGTGGTGGCGGGGCTGGAGCTGGGATGGAGGTAATGGGCCGCGGCGTGCGCAGAGGAAAAGAAAGAAAGGGCGAACAAGGGCAGCGGGGAAGAAAGAAAGAAGAAGGAAAGAAGAAGAAAGAAAGAAAGAAAAAGAAAGAGAGTTTTTTTTTTTTGGAAATTTAAGCTATGGTGAAAAGGAAATTTTTTTTTTTTAGTTTTTTTTTTAATTAAATTTTTTCCTATAACAATTGCAAAACTCAACCTTTAGCTCTCTGACGAAGGCACGGAATGAGAACGGGGGAGCTCTCTAACCTTGAGCTCTTCATGGGTCATGATGCGGGCACGTCATGAGGGCAGAAATCCCTTCTGACGATTCTGACCGTGAGCTCTCCAGACGTCATGACGCAGGCGCGTCATGACAGAAAGACACCTACAAATCATCAAAAAAGAAAATTGAAACCCGAAATCAGTCAAATTCAAGAAAAACATATTTAAACTATCACACGAAATCAAAACAAATAATTAAAAGAAATAATTGGATTGCCTCCCAATGAGCGCCTTTCTTTAACGTTTTTGGCTAGACATTGAATACCACTCTTCAATTTGGGTGTAACTCAGTTTTCCTGGAAATCGGTGGCCCTCCTCCAGGATCCAAATAGCCTTTGAGGGCAGCCTCCTTTCTTAATTTTCTACTCCTTTTCACCTCATAAGTGCTTCCATCCCCTTATACTTGTTCTCAGTAAATTTGAATTTATCCCTACAAGCAAACTCAGAAAATTCTTGCACAAAGGGCTTAATAGCATGAATAGCAAACACAGGGTGAGAGTTAACAGGAAGTTCCATTGTATCGAAAATATTAAAGTGGACTAGTTCTCCATCAAATTCCATGGACAATGTACCCTTATTAACATCAATTTTTGTCTGTACTGTGCTCAAAAGGGTCTACCTAGTAGCAAAGGTGAGGGGTCAGGGGAATGATCATCATCCATGTCAAGTACATAAAAGTCAGCCGGAAATATCAATTCATTAACTTTAACCAGCACATCTTCTATCAACCCATCAGGGTATGCATTTGTTCTGTCAGCTAATTGAATTATTATCTCGGTTTCTTTTAATGGACCGAGGTTTAGAGAAGCCTACATAGATTTAGGCATTACGTTGATCGATGCCCCTAAATCCAGCAGGGTATTCCTAATTAGAGTATTACCTATCTTACATGGAACAGTAAACCTACCTGGATCCCCGCACTTTGGTGGAAACTTCCTTTGGAGAACTGCTGACACATTCTCCCCAACAATGATCCTTTCGTCTCTCCAACCTACATAGGTCCCTCAAAAATTTTACATATTTCGGCACTTGTTTGATGGCATCTAATAAGGGGATATTGATCTCTACCTTGCGGAACACCTCTAGGATCTCCTTCTCTTTGTCCTGCTTTTTCGGTTTCTCCAACCTACAAGAAAATGGAGGGGGATTAGTTTTAACGTCTATGATCGGGTCAGGGAGTACCACTGGATTTTTGGTGCTTGTATTCTCTACCTGAAGTTCTTTCTCAATCTTCTCTTCGTCCTTATCCTTTGGAGTCACGAGTTCGGGCCCTTAAATTTCCTTCCCGCTCCTTAAAGTCATTGCACTTACGTTCTTCAGGTTCACTTCAGGTTGGGATGGCAATCTTCCATTTACTTGGGACTCCAAACGGTTGATTTTTGTGACCATTTGACTCATCTGATTTCTTATGTCCTGTATTTCGGAGTCTGTCCTTTGCTGATTTTGCGTAATGGTTGCCATCTGTTGTTTCATCATCTCCTCCAAAGATGGACTAGAGCTTGGTGGCGGAGGTGGTCGGGGTTGGTACTGCTGCTGGTACCCTTGTTGTCTATTAGGCACGAAATTGGAATGCATGTTCCCTCCATAACTGAGGTTAGGGTGGTCCCTTTAACCAGGGTTGTAGGTACTTGAATAGGGGTCATAGGGCATTCTTGGCGGGGCACGTGACCTGTCATGTTCACTTGCTCTGCACCCTCCTCTTGCATCATTGGACATATGTCTGTAGAATGACCCATACCAGTGCAAATCCCGCACATCTTGGCCTGAGATGCATTTCCTACAGCCAGTTGCCTAACAAACGAGGTCAACTCAGTTAGTTGCTGCTGGATAGAGGATGTCTCTACCTCATTCACCTTGCGTATTGGGACATCCTCCCTTGTATCGAATTGTTGTGAATTCTCTGCCATTCCCTCTATTAACTCCCTTGCTTCCTGAGGGGTTTTGTTCACCAGTGCCCCTCCACTTGCAGCATCAATTATGCTCCTATCTCTGAAAAGGAGCCTCTCATAAAGATACTGTATGAGCAACTGCTCACTTATTTGGTGCTGGGGGCACTTGTTGCACAACATCTTGAACCGCTCCCAATACTCATAGAGTGACTCCCTTGGGTGCTGCTTGATCCCGCAAATTTCTTTCCTTAGACTTGCAGTCCTGGACGCAAGAAAATATTTATCTAAAAATTTTTTCTTCAATTGGTCCCACGTGGTGATGCTACTTGGTGGCAGGTAGTACAGCCAGTCCTTTGCAGAATCCTTCAAGGAAAAGGGAAATGCCCTCATTTTTATTTGCTCTTCTGTGATTCCCGAGGGCTTCATACTATTGCACACGACATCAAACTCCTGCAGATGCTTATACGGCTCTTCACCTGGTAAACCGTGAAAAGAGGGTAAAAGATGAATCAGTCCAAATTTTAGTTCAAATGGAGTGTTATCATTTAAGGTGGGGAAGGTAATGCATAAAGGCTGCTGATTTAAATCAGGAGCAGCGAACTCCCTTAATATTCGTGCATTAGCCATGGTTCCTTCCTCCTGGTCAGAGTCACTCGAAGTGTCTCCAAACGAATCTGTTGGTTCAACTTCTGGCTCAGGTCTCTGAGATGTAATACTGGACTGCTCCTCTCTGAGCTGTCTGGTTTTCATTCTCGTTCTACTCGCGGTCTTTTCTACTTCAAGGTCAAAAATCAAATCATCTGTACGAGAAGACCGGGGCATACACTAGAAAAAATACCAGAAAATTAGAACAAAAAATGAATTTAAAAAGAAACAAATAATAACGCCAATTGGAGCGCTTAGATTATCTTGAAATGCGGGGCATGTGTCAGTTGAATAACCTGAATCAAAATAAGTTTCACAATTTGCAACAGCCCATTGATCATTAGGGAAAACATGAGTCTCATAACCCCATTCAGGAACAAAGTCCAGTCTATCATCAAAATATGGAATGTTAGCAGCCATAAAAAATAATAAAAAAAAAGAAAAAATAAGAGAAAAATAAATTTAAAAAAATGAAAACAAGATAAACTCAAAAAGAAACAAATTAATCAGGCACCAGTCCCCGGCAACGGCGCCAAAAATTGACAGGTGCCGAACCTGTGCAATAATAAATACCTACTCGAGAAAAATACAGATTTTTGTATATAGCGGTGAGTAGGGTCGAATCCACAGGGACTGGGGATAATTCGTTTCTTCTAGAGTCCAAAGTATGGGGGGTTTTTGGATTAAATACTAACTAAATAAATTAACTGCAGGAAATAATTGATTAAGAGAAATAATTAAGAGAAAACTCTAGCCAAGGGTACACTTCAGAAATGGTTCATGCACTGATCATTGATGCAGAAATAATTCCAACATTTAGTAATAGATTAGTTATAGTTGTCATGCACGCGATAAACAACCAACCTTTCCTTAATTTCTCGATAGTTAAGGTACGACCGTTAACTATTTCTCTAACCCAAAAACAACCCTAGGTACGACCGTAGGATTTAATTTCTAGATTGCATTAATAATTAGAAAGGCCCAATCCTAACTAACAAACACGCTACGAGGGTTTGTTTAAGTTAGATCGTATGCTCCCCTGACATAAACCCAATTACGCCAGTTGCTACTGAGATAAAGATAACGAACAATTACGGATTCAATTATCCCTATTTAGCAAAATAGCCTATGTGAATAATTAAATATTGCGCATCTATTCAATCACTCACACGAGCTATAACAATTAAAAGCAGGAAACATATAAATACCAATAAATTAAGGAAGCAATTAAAATAAATTAGATCTCACAGTAATTGTTGAACCAAGTCTTCAGTTGTCCCCTTGACTAGAATTAAGAGGTTAGTCCTCCATTAATGGAGAACAACCATGCGAAAGAGCTAAGAGAAGAAAAACTAAAACTATGCTAAAAGCCTAAACTAAAACTATTGATTGATCCCACTTCCCGTACGTTTTTCCCTTTTTAAAGCCAAAAGGAAGTCTAATGCTATCTCCAGTGGTCCCCGCACGAATTGAGAGTCCAATTCCATTTCACCAGCCTCTGTACGTTTCTTTCTCGTTTTAAAGTCCAAAAGGAATGATGACTCCAAATGCTCTTATCCCGTGGTCCCCGCCGAGATTGAGAGTCAAACAAACTCAAAAGAAAAGCCTGCCGAATTACTCCTTGTTTCCTAATGTTCCTAGGACTCCTTGTACCAGCCTTCTCTTCATCAGCTCAAAAGGGAAGCCGTTTGTTTGATCTCTTGTGGGCCACGTTGAGGGAGCCTTGCAGAAGACTCCCATGTGTGCAGTAATTTGCTCAGAAAATCCCTCTTTTTTCTAGTTTCTGTTTCATTCCCTGAAATTAAGTCCAGATACCAAATATAAGTAAATATTACTAATTAAAACAATATTTGGCAAGGACAAAGGGAAAATTAACAATAAAATAACCAACAATTAACACCCTATCAATCCCCCTGATACGAATCTAATAATGCCAGTTGTCACTATTTCAGGACAATTAAACAATTACGGATTTAATGCCCTAATTGACAATAGGTTACCAAATCAATTAATTATCCGGATCCAAGACAATCAATTAATTATATAACCATAAGCATAGCAATCAAGAAATATGCGAATACCAATAAATAAAAGGAAAAGATTAAATTAAATCGATCTCACAATTTTTAGGCGAACCAAAGCCTTCGTTGCTCCGTGACTAGAGTGGTGAAATTAGTTCATGTCTGATACGAAAAAAACATACAAGATTGAAGAGGGAGCAGCGGTCATCGCCTGTTGAAATTTGGAAGATCTAACTCGTCCGAATATTGATTAGATAGGAAAGCTACAAAAGGCCATTCATGGCTTCCACTCCGTCCCCACGCACAAAAGGGCAAAAAAACTACTAAAACTTCTAGGGAAGAAAAGTCAAAGCCAAGAATGTTTTAGTGGTCCTGACATTCGTAGAAGCATTCCACTACCACAAGCTAAAGAAGAAAAGTCAAAGATGAAGGAAAAGGTAAAAGCCATCTGCCATTCATAATAGCAGCCAAAAGAAATCCCTTTCAAAAGGCTACAAGGAAAAAATCTCCTGCTACGCTCATGCCTCCTGCGGCGGCTGTCCAGCCAGGAAAGGAACCCTTCGTCCGTCATTCCTCTGCAGAAATTACCGAAATGGGCGTGACATTTTATTTTCCAAAAATGCCCCTGGGGCAAGCTCTATCACTTGGACTCCTTTTCTGCTAAATTGGTACTTATTATCATATTTTTGTTCTACTCCCTGAAATAAATGCCAAATACTAAAAGTGAGTAGAATTCAGCAATTAATCCACATTGAGTCAGATAATAGGGGAAATTAATAATAAAATAAATAATAAAATCGCACCCTATCACTTGTGCAAAGAACTAAGAAACAATATATTTTGAATTTAAAAAACTAAGTCATATTATAATCACAATAAATTTGCAATCGAAATATGTGTCCCATAATCATGCCAATTGCAAGCAAATTTGAAATATTTGAGCATACACTCTTGAAACTTCCTTAAGTGTTAGCACAGAGAGAATGAATACAAGAATGTTATTAGGTAATCTGCTGATCCTATGTTCAGACTCTTCAGTAATGCTAAGTTCAACCATTTCATTGATCCTATCCCCGGAATGGTGAGGACTATTTGAACACTACAAATCGTATGTAGGGAATGAGGAAAATGAAAAGGAATCACAGGTTAAAAGTAAAATAATAGAAAAACAAAAATCGAGAAACATGTTTGAATGCACTATGCTTAAAATGCAGGTTTAGAGTCTAGAGATATGATAACATCATAAAAAAAAGTATGGAAACTCTACAAACACCTAAAGAACCTTCCTACTTGAGTAAAAAATAAAAAGACAGCCAAAATACTCTTCGCAAAATATGGAGTTAAGATACAACAAAATTAATTGTAATCCAAGCATAGTTCTATAGGCTTTATTTTCTTCTTTTTAACTACAGCTGATGTTTCTTTACTTTTGCTTCCTATTTTACTTTGATAAAAACCAATCTTAAACTCAAGATGAATTTTTTTGCACCAAATGATGCGACAATGAAAATCGAACATTGATGAGTTTACGACCATCAAAAATATTAGTAAGTTTTCATAGTATATTTAGTGTGTAATATAGGAGCTACCATCTATAGCAATTAGCATGTTGATTTTTTCCGACTGAATTACATGAAATTTTTGTAAATTAAGCTATTTTGTCTCTTGGGATTTTAGTTATATAAATTCACTTGATGAATCTAAACTACACAAAATGCATAATGCATGGAAGCTTGGGATTATGCTATTTTTGGAGGCCGAATGTTGGAATAAAAAGCCAGCTCCTGAGTGTTCTAGGCAACATCATCAGCTTGACAAAAGACCCCGTGTCAATCAAGAAATATACAATTCACTTTTGCACCACCATTTTTGCAAGTGACATGTAGGAGCCTGTTGAGCTCCATAGTCCCAAGTTTAGGATCTTTCTGGAGGAAAGTGATGGAAGCTATGCGCAGAGCATAAAACACCTTCTTCATGTTAATTTCAGCAAAATGGGCTTGCTTGGTATGGCTTAAGATGTTACATATTAGATTCACTTAAGAACATTTATTGCTTTATTTTTCTAATTTTCCAGCACTTCTGAAGTACGTATTTGCATATGAGTTATTATACATTGCCCTAAGAATGTAACTATTGAAACAGTTAATTTTATGTATACTCAATAATCATATTAATAAATTTTGGTTACCTATAAATTCTCCTTTTTTTTTATAAAGCAAATAACTTATTTTGTTTAAGTAATATGTGAGAAGAAAATAAAAGATTAGGAGGATTGCACACTGACCTCTAATATATTATCCCCTTTGATTTTATATAAAGTGAAAAAAAGATGGAATACATCATTGGTTATGGTGATTGAACCAAACATGCTCCAAAAGTGTATGTGATGGAATCATAATATCTACTTAACTCTTCTATAATTTGCATGAATATCCACTTTACTGCCCTATGATTTTTGTATTTATTCACATAATCCCCCTATGATTTTATGCAAGGTGGTTAGCATGATTTGCAATTTAACATTTAAGTAAGAGTACCACTGGTATATCAACAAACGGTGTACTATTTTCTATCAAATTTTCACTTTACATGAAATTATAGAGGGTGAATTGGATATTTTAAAACATTAAAGTGGTCATGTGATAATAGGTGAAATCATATGATATTTATCTGTAATTTATCCAAAAATAAAGCACAAGAAAATCTTGACAAATAGATATTAGGAACTATAGCTAGAACTAAGTTCTATGCTATCATGCTTGTTTATTTTCACAGAATGTTGATTGTCGGAAATTCATCTAGAGAAAGATCTACTCCATCCAAAAATGGAGAATCGGAAATTGTATAATTCGAAACTAGTCCAATAAGAAAGTTTGATGCTACAAATTAACAAGAGATTTGCTAATGAAACTCATGCAAATCTTCTCGATCTACCAAATCTACCTAATCAACCAGGACACTAAGCAACCTATCACCTGAATATGTGTGTCCTAAATTTCCCTGTGAAGTTTTAGAAATCACACATTTGGCATCTGTCGACTTTCCAACCATCCCAGAAGTTTCTGATAATCCCAAGTGCAAACTTGACATATTCGACACACTCTTGGGGTAGGCCACACCATCTACAGGAGACAAAATCCGAGTTTACTAAGAAGATGAACCTGGATAAACAATTATTAAACCAAAAAATGTACTACTAATTGTTGGAAAAATCGGGTAATTTCCCGCACAAATGTTTAACTAGTGATTAAACAGATTCAATAATTCCCAAGAAAGATCGTCAAAACAATCTTTTTAGACAGAATTACCATTACAAGTAAAATTCCCAGGAATGGCTGGAGGGGTCACAAGCAATCCTACTTAAAACCCAGTCTCCTAGATAGAATTTATGTGTACGGTGTATTATCACAACTAGACCTGTGCATACATAAATAATACGTACACACGAATAAAAAAATACACCCAAATGAACCGTATAAAACACTACAAATAAACCTGACAAATATATATTGAATACTATACTACAATAGAAAATAAACTACTAAATAAATGCGAAATAAATAAAAGAGATAAGGAAAGAACGCACCCGAAAAATTGATAACGGAGTTCGGCCAATTTTGCCTAATCTCCGAGCACCGCCTAAGCAACCCTTTTTTTAATAATTTGGAAGAAAAAAGAATTACAAAATCATTTTTGGTATAATTCTTTTGTTGGTGTTGGTACATTTGAATTGAGAAGAGATGGAATTATTTATAACTTCTCAAAACGTCTCATATCTCATAATCCTACCGATGTGGGATTAGAATTGTGCCAAAAAGTTCAACAATTTTGGCTTGAAAAAGTCATCAATTAAGGTTTTGAATTCAACAAATCTCCACCTTGGCATAATTTCTAATCCCACCCAAAAAATACAAATCTTCTCACACAAACAAAAAATCAAACGGTCCTTGCGGTGCTTCCAAATTTGCGCCCTCAGGCGCCAACTCAAATATGCAGGATATTGACCAAGTCTAAACAAAGTTTAAACTTATACATTGTAATCACCTTGGTCAGCATATCTGCAGGATTCTCCGCAGTCCGAATCTTCTGGAGAAAAATCTACTCTTCTTCAAGAATTTTCCGCACAAAGTGATAGCGAACATCAATGTGTTTCGTTCTTGCGTGTAAGACTTGATTTTTTGCTAAGTGAATAGCACTCTGACTATCACAAAACACGTTAATGTGTTTTTGACCAACTCTCAAGTATTCAAGCAATTCTTGAAGCCAAATTGCCTCCTTCACAACCTCAGTAATCGCCATATACTCTACCTCCGTTGTAGACAAAGTCACTGTTGACTGCAAAGTAGATTTCCAACTAACTGGCGCCTTAACAAATGTGAACAAGTAGCCAGTTATAGAACGTCGCTTATCCAAATCACATGCATAGTCAGAATAACAATATCCAACTACACATTGACCAAGTGATTCATCCTGCTCAAACACTAATCCAATATCTACAGTATCTTGGATATACCGTAGAATCCATTTCACAACTTGCCAATGACCCTTGCCCGGATCATGCATAAACCTGCATACCACACTAACTGCTTGTGAAATGTCGGATCTCGTACACACTATTGCATCAAGCTACCAACTGCATTAGCATACGGGACTTTCGCCATGTATGCTCGTTCTTCATCCGTCTTTGGAGATAATAGGTTACTAAGTTTCAAATGAGGAGCAATTGGAGTACTTACAGGTTTTGAATCTTCATTCATGCCAAAACGTTGTAGTACCTTCTTCAAATATTGCTTCTGTGTCAGACAAATCTTGTTTCTCGTTCTATCCCTCCTTATTTTCATGTCGAGAATCTTCTTGGCTTCTCCCAAATCCTTCATCTCGAACTCTTTACTCAACTTAGCCTTCATTTTGTCAATTTCAACTTGGCTCTTTGATGCTATCAGCATATCATCAACGTACAAGAGTAAGTAGATGTAGGAATCATCTCATAGCTTGCGCAAATACACACAGTGATCGTATTTGCTTCTTGTGTACTTCTGTCCCATCATGAACTGGTCAAATCGTTTATACCATTGCCTCGGTGATTGTTTCAATCCATACAACGATTTGCTCAATTTACAAACCCAATCTTCTTTACCAGCAATTTTGAATCCATCTGACTGAAACATATAGATTTCCTCCTTCAAGTCACCGTGAAGTAATGCGATTTTCACATCAAATTGAGCTAACTCCAAATTCAACTGTGCTACAAAGATCAACAAAATTCTAATAGAGGAATGTTTAACAACTGGAGAAAATACCTCATTAGCGTAGCTTTTGGCCACCAATCTTGCTTTGCAGCGAACATCATTCTTGTCAGGAAATCCTTCTTTCTTTGTAAATATCTATTTGCATCCAATTGCCTTCTTACCCATCGGTAGTTGGGTTAACTTCCACGTCTTGTTCTTCTGAAGAGATTGCATCTCTTCTTCCATAGCATCTTTCCATCTACCATCTTCTGTATTTCGAACTGCTTCAGAAAAGGTGGATGGAATATCATCAACAACTGGAAGTGCATAGACCACCATGTCAGCAAAACGAGCAGGTTTTGAATTTCTCGTCTCGACATATTAATGGCAATTGACTCTTGTTGTTGTTGAGATTCTTGGGTTGAAACCTTTTTCTCATCTGACTCCTCTTCTGTCAAAGGAGATTCACTGATGGTGCTGTTTGCTGGGCTCACCATTATTTGCTCAAACTCCACCTGTTTCGATGTACACTCCACCTGTTGCGGAGTACCACGGGTCCCATCCTGTGTTACCTTTGATGATAATGTTACCTTATTCAACATGGCAGATTCATCAAAGGTAACATCCCTGCTGATAATGATCTTCTTTGCTTCTAGACACCATAACCGGTATGTCTTAACTCCTGCATTAAAATCCATATAGAGAGTCTTCTTTTCAAGTGGATCCAACTTTGATTTATTTACATAATAATATGCAGTAGAACAAAAAATATGCAAAAAATCATAATCTATTGTAAGTTTTTCAAACCATACCTCTAATAGAGTCTTGCCACCTATTGCAACTGATGGCAAGCGATTGACGAAATGTTGAGCGTACGTCACAGCCTCAACCTAAAATTTTCTGTCTAACCCAGTATTAGACAACATACAACGAATTTTTTCCACTAGTGTCTTGTTCATACGTTCTGACACCCCATTCTGCTGTGATGTTCTTCTAACTGTGAAATGCCAAACTATGCCATACTTTTAGCATATCTTCTGGAATGGATCATTCTTGTATTTTCCACTGTTGTCTGTTCGGAGAACCTTGATCTTTCTTCCCGTCTGATTTTCAATCTGAGTTTTACATTTAAAAAAAATCCCTAACACTTCATTCTTATTCTTCATAGTAAACACCCAAACTATTCTGAAAAAATCATCAACAAAAGTGACAAAATAGAACCTGCCTCCAAGGGATAGAGTCTTGGCAGGTTCCCATACATCTGAGTACACATAATCCAAAATACCCTTGGTATTATGGATGCGAGTGCCAAATTTCACTCTTCGTTGTTTTTCCAAAACACAATGCTCACAAAATTTTAATTTGCAAGCTTTCATACCTTTCAACAATCCATGCTTGGCAAGATTTTGCAAGGATTTTTCACCAGCATGTCCCAATTGCATGTGCCACAACTTTGTTGCCTCCGCATCCTTCTTGCTACTGAAAGATGTTACTACTGCTGCTGTCCCAACAACTATATTATCTTGGTAGTAATACAGATTATTCTTCTTCACACCTTTCAACATCACAAGTGCTCCCGAAATTATTTTAAGAATTCCATCTGGCATCTTCACTTTCATGCCTTTTGACTCAAAGAGTCCCAAGGAGACGAGATTCCTCTTCAAATTCGGCACGTATCGAACATCCTTCAAGATTCTGGTGGATCCATCATAATTACGCAGCTTGATTGAACCTATCCCAACTGTTTTACATGAATTGTCATTTTTCATGTAAACAACTCCACCATCAAGTTCTTCAAATTCAAAAAATTCCTCCTAAATAGGAGACATATGGTAGGTACAACTTGAATCCAAAATTCACTCATCTGGATGAGATGTTGAAGGTGATACAAACAAAGAGAAATCTGATTCCGCATCACTTTTGCACTCTGCAACATTTACGTCTTGCGAAACTTTCCCTTTCTTTTTCAACTTTGGATAATCTTTCTTCTAGTGCCTTTTCTCACGATAGAAAGCACACTCATTTTTGGCAACTTTTCTCTCATTTGATTGACTTTGTTGACAACCTCTTGCCACTAACGCTTCATCTACTGTAACTCCTTTATTTTTTATTTTATCCTACTTTCTCAATTCATGACTGTACAAAACAGAACATACAGCATCTAAAGACACATTCTTCTTCCCATGAAATAACATAATTTTCAAATGTTCAAATTCATCAGAAAGGGATGATAACAACACCAAAGCCAAATCTTCATCTTCAAATTTTACATCTAAATTTAACAGATCTGCTACTAACTGATTAAACATAGTGATGTGTTCATTCATAGTAGTACCTGGTTGGTAATTGAATCGGAACAATCTTTTCTTCATAAGGAGTTTATTCTGACCACTCTTTTTCAGAAATTTCTCCTTCAATGCCCTTCACAATTTTCATGCAGAAGTCTTGTTCTTCAAAGTATACTTTTGCTTTCTGTACAAATACGATCGAATAGTTTCGCATGCCAACCGATTTATGGTACTCCACTCCTTCTCTTCTATGTCATCTGATTTCTTTTCTTCAATGGCAATGTCAAGGCCCTGTTGGAAAAGGGAGTCCATGATCTCGCCTTGCCACATGTCGAAATGGCCAGTACCGTCAAATATCTCCACCGCTAGCTTCAAACTTGACATTGGAATCCTCGACCATGTGGACGAGGAAACCGATGCCCAGATGTAACTCTTGACGTAGAATTGTCTGATGCCATTACAGACTCAAATAATAGTATTCAATATATAAAAAATTATAAATAGGCCAAAGGACGAGCCTTCGATTCTGATACCACTTGTTGGGGAAATTGGGTAATTTTTCGCTCAAATGTTCAACTAGTGATTAAACCGATTCAATAATTTTCAAGAAAGTTCGTCAAAATAATCTCCTTAGACAGAATTACCATTTCAAATAAATTTTCAAGAAAGGCTGGAGGGGTCACAAGTGGTCCCACTTAAAACCCAGTCTCCTAGACAGAATTTATGTGTACGGTGTATTATCACAACTAGACTCGTGTATACATAAATAATACGTACACACGAATAAAAATATACATCCAAATGAACCGTATAAAACACTACAAATAAACCCAAAAAATATATATTGAATACTATACTATAATAGAAAAGAAACTACTAAATAAATGCGAAATAAATAAAAGAGATAAGCAAAGAACGCACCCGAAAAATTGATAACGGGATTCGGTCAATTTTGCCTAATTTTTGAGCACCGCCTAAGCGATTCTCTTTTAATAATTTGGGAGAAGAAAGAATAACAAAAGAATTACAAATTTCTTTTTGGTGTAATTCTTTTGTTGGTGTTGGTACATTTAAATTGAGAAAAGATGGAGTTATTTATAACATCTCAAAACCTCCTATCTCATAATCCTACCGATGTGGGATTAGAATTGTGCTAAAAAGTTTAACAATTTTGGCTTGAAAAATTCATCAATTGAGGTTTTGAATTCAACACTAATCATAGTGTTACTTTGTTAATTTTTTTTCAATCTAATTTGTGAGACAATACCATAAGAACCTAAATATTATATTTCATGCTATGTCACTGCAATAATATTAGTATTTTGTGCAGCATTTAGTAAGTAATTCTACAATGTGGCTAACAAAAACAAAAACAAAATAACTTGAAACTAATATCTGTTGTGTGACAGCCCCACCTCCCCCTAAGGCGAAACAAAGGGTTCGGCGGACCGCCTACCCAACTCTCGCCAGGACTCACTCACTCACTACAGTTCTCAAACAAATTACAATATAAATCTCAAATATTACATCAAATTTCCCAAGAATTACATATCATAAACGAAGCGGAAACTAATTCTAAGCGTGGAACGTACACATACATCCATTTCAAATCCAAATATTTGTACAAGCCCAACTAGTACATAGAATAAATCCAAATCTAAACTATACAAGATATACGCCTTCCAGTCACACAAAGAACCAAATACAAGTTCTTCCTTTGCCTCAATCCCTGTGGGGAGAAGAAAATAATTGGGAGTGAGTTAAAAACTCAGTAAGTAACCAGTAAAATCAGAAATCAAATAAGCTTCACAATAGTGCATTGAGATGATGACATGAATCAGTAATCAAATGTACATTTAATGCTCATGTGAACCAGTGAAATCATCGTACTTAAAGTTCCAATGCTCCAACGGATCCAGAAAAGTCAAATAGTACAAGGGAGCCAATTGCTCCAACTAAACAGTAGTGGAGACGTTGGTTCTAATCACAAGATTTTCCAAGAACTCATCGGAGTCAAGTTATGTCATGGCATACACACATACACAAATGATATGCAAATTGAGTGATCAATGCAAGAATTAGTTATGAAATCGGGTAAGCGATGCAAGAAATAGTTCAAAAGTAACTTTGGAAATAGTTGAGGGGTCACTCACCAACCACGGCTCAGGAACCATCCATCATATGTTGTTGCCTTGCTCAAGTCCAAGCCCTTCAACTCAAACTCAAAGCAATCAAATGCTTTCAAAGATCGGACAGCATATCCCCTTAATTTCCTTACTTTTCCATCCTACAAGCAACACCAATTCATCTCAAATCAACCACATACACATCATAGACAATCAAATACACCTTTCGGCACAATATCCATAACTGAAGCTACACTTATCGGATTGAAACGAATCTTATGGAATTTCGAAGCCAAGACATAAACCTACAATTCTTATGAAGATCTCAAAATCCAAATCATGCATTTTCATGTCAAAAACGGAAAACTCCACGAAAACAGAAATCTGGGCGCGGAACAGGGTTCATGGGAAGTCAAGGGTATTTCGATCATTTCACATGCTACAGTGCCCGGATAGAGCTGAAATTTTACAGGTAGCTAGCTAACTCAATTATCAACAACTTTCATGTTTTACCCGAAACCTGATTCGGCTTCTAACATGCCTAAATAAATCCGACCAGAACAGGGCAAATTTAACCCTAAACCTGGAATTTTCGTATCAAACCAGAAATTTCCGCAACCAACTTCAACTAACATATACAAGCATCATTATACACCATTATCAGCCATCATACCATAATTAAACCATGATCATCATATAAAATCAGAAAAATCTCCATTAAATCATAAATTTAACAAACACTACTTAAACCCATGAAGTCTTCCACAAATTAACATGTTAAGCCACTGGAAATCACTAATCTATCTTTATTAAGAACAAAAGGGAAATTTCTTAGCAACTTACCTTTACAACTCAAGAAAGATAGTAGCTTAGGTTTCTTTCTTCCAAAAAAACTCCACCAACTACTTCAATACTACTAAGAGAAGGGTTTTTATGGAGCAAATCAAGGTTTTAACGGTTGGATTGTGAGATTGAGCAAGATTGGATGAAGAAAGTTGGAGGTTTTTTTCTTCTTTTCTCTCCCTAGAAGCTCGGCCAAAGGGGCTAAGAATGAAGAAATATTTTGGTCAAAATTAGCTTTAAGAAGGTAAAAATATCTTGGTCAAAAGTCCACCCTCGAATAGAAACGTGACATGTGGCACCTTATATGTTTAACCTTATCCTCTTGTCTCTCCATACTAATTCATCTAACTAACCTCTAATTATCTCTTAACACCTTATAAAATAATATCACTTAATACAAAACTCCAACCAGTTATCAAAAATATATCGCATTTACCGCACTAGCGGGTCCCACGTCCATAATACACTTCGAACTTAACGTGGACTAACTTGTATCAAGGAAATGATTTTAAAACTATATTCCCTTATAAAAATGTATAGAAAATTAATATATTGGAGAAAGGTATAAAATTATAGACAAGAAAACCAAATAATGTCTCGAAAATATATAAAAATTTTCGAGTTCTCACACTCATTCTTTCGGGGCGTCACATGTTGAGTATAAGTTATAGCCGTCAACTTTTTTCTTTTTCTTTTTCATTTTAGGAACTAGTTTGGTAGTATGTGTATTACATGTTGATTGATAACTTATTCTTGGATTCAAGTCAAAGTGATTAATTTAGAGGTTAATAAGTTTATTGCAAATTGATGGAATAGAGTCTGCAAAGACAATAGTTCAACTTAAAAAAATCTCAATTTATTACTTAACAACAAAGAAGCTACCATTGTTGTGCATTATCGAAATATGATATCTAATACATTAATCCACTAATTTAAACTCGTACTTTTAATATACAATAATAACAAATAATATATAAAATATAACATGGTATAGATTTGCATAAATACGGCTTGTCTATCGTATTCATTTTTCTTTACTTAATTGAAGATATATAAAGTATACTTACATATCCTCTTTATCTAAGAAATAAATATTGAAGCATCATAGAATAGAGTACTTCTCAATGATCATTTCTATATTGAAAATCATCATTTCTAGTAGCGAGAATTATTTGAATTAATTTTTAGTAACCAACATACATACTACGTTATGATGGAAATGAAAAATTGGACGAAGCAAAAGAACTCCTTTAGGGAAAGAAATTGAAAAGTCAATGGGAGATTGAAATTATTAACACGCCGGACACTTGAAAGAAACGTCATTGCAAATAAATTAAAACGTAGAGAACTTTCAAGACATTTATAACGCCAACAGGTTTGTCAATAAAACATTTGGCCCACAATGGTCGGTAACTTGTGCTAAGCTAGGGACTGTAATATTGGCAATTTTCGAAATGCTTTAGCACATAGACAAAATGTTTACATATACACACACATATAAGGAGTTTGTAGGTGACTGTTAGAAAATTTTCATCCGCCATCATTACGGATAATTTAGGCTTAGAAAAAAAAAATCAAATGTAAGTGATTAAGCCAAATGTGCAACATTGTAATGAATAATTAAGTTGGGTTTGAACATTGTGTCCTCCTATATGTAATTGGTTTATATTTCACGTGATTATTAAGTTTTTAAGTAGTGTTTAAACCACTTACAAATGTAATTGCAGTACTCTTTATCTTCTTCTATAATTGTTAGGTGGCTTTTATAGCTACAATAATAGAGGGTCTTAGTGCTAAGGATGATTGGTTTAGGAAACACTTAATAATGAACATGATTGATTCTAGTTCATATTTCCAATCCATTACAATTATAATTGTAGTGCTCTTCAACTTTCTGACAATAATGGAGGCCCTTAATAGTGAAGAATGTTGCTTTAAGTGCTTGTGCTCAATATTTTGTTGTGGGTGTTTGAACAGGTATGCTCATTTACTTTCTCTCTTTTTGCAGTCTTGAATGTTTAGCTGATACAATAACAATTGTGAATTTTCTATTGCAATTTTTTCTCAATAGCTATTGTATGAATATGAAAATTTCATTATGGAATACATGATACATACATATGAATATTCATAGGAACCATCTTACATTTTCTAACTATATTTCCAAAATCTAATGTTCGTGGTTGCAAGTGGTTAAGCTATGACTAAAGATTATCTATTGACTGCAATTTTATGACCAATGTAGGATCTAAATCTGGCCTTATAGTTGTTACATGTTAATTGTTGATTGGATTGTGTTATAATGGTATGACTAAAGATTATCTATTGACTGCAATTTTATGACCAATGTAGGATCTAAATCTGGCCTTATAGTTGTTACATGTTAATTGTTGATTGGATTGTGTTATAATGGTATAATAACAAAGGTAATGATGTTTTTGGTATAGTTGTTGTGGTAACTATTACATGCAATTCTATTTCTGCTATCTTTTTTTTTATAAATTTATTTGAATAAATATTTTATCACATAGGTTAAAGCACCGGCTTACCCCCTAGTGTCCTAAGAAAAGCAAAGTAATAGGCAAATATAGCACAAAATACCTAAATATATATATATCACAATGGCAAAGATGATATGATCTAAGGATCATAAACAAAAAAAGATTATGATGACCCCCATCTATGAAGAGTTGTTATTAATTAAAATAGAGCATTGAAGTAATAAAGGGAAACAAAATAACATAAGTGAATGCCGGAAATTTGAATAGCATGCTAAACACATTAACTGGTTGGAGCACATTGGGAGCAAAAAAGCTAAAGTACAAGTGCTGGACCAAAATTAACTGCAGATCAAGATTAAGTGGGTTAGTTTTTTAAAATTTTTCAAAATTTGGGACATCCCTGTTTTTTAATCTAGCATTCCTAAAGCCCAAACCAATTTCATTTCACTTTTCTCTCTTGTTTTTTATTGATAAAAAGGTTTTGTTCCTACACGGAGTTGGCAAATGCAAATAGGATGGACAAATGGTCATGATTCACAAACCATTTGATTACCAGAATTTTGCACCTACGTAATAGATTATTAGTAGGAATTCTATAGCAACATAAGTTATAGTAAGTTGTAATTTATAATAATATTAATTAGTATATTAGTATAAAAAAATATGTAATAGATTAGTAGCCTAGCAGGTACATAATCATATGATATGCAATAAACATATAAAATATGATAATTCGACCAATAATGGGAAATTGAGTAAGGTTCAATTTGCATTCCAACATAGTTGTTAATCAATTAACACCGATATCCGTTTTACTGGTAGTTGTCCAAATTTCGATATTAGATCTAAAATTGAATGAGCCAGTTTTTCCCTTTTTCCAAAATTTAGGACATTCCTATTTGTAATCTATCCTTCCTGAAGCCCAAACCAATTTCATTTCACTTTTCCTCTGTTATATTTTCTCTTTTCCTTTCATTGGTAAGAAAAGGTTTCGTTTCTACATAATCTTTCAACGCGATTATGTTATGTATATGGTTTTGCCCGAATGGCGAAACATATACAAAAGATGGTGAAGGTTGTTCAATCAGACACTCCATTAGCACTTTTTGGAAAAAAAAATTCCTTCAGTAACCATCCAGGAGTAAATTGTGTGAATTAAGATAATGAGAAAAAGAGTCATTTGAAACCTTTAGCTTAGGTATAACTCGTTAAAATCTTGTCATAGATGGTGGTTTTTTTTTTCCACTTATGGTTTCTTGATAACTTTAAGGAGTTTTAAACCAAGCTAATTAGAATTCTACATCATTTGGTATTATACTATATATTAAGGTCAAGTTAGTGTTGGGTTTAATTATTAATTAGCTTAGACGGTTGTCTTGAGTGAATAATACACATTTGGTTTTGTTTGGATATCAAATATTTTTAAATAATATTTCGTTTGCATCGTAAACATATTTTTCAATTCACCTTTTTATATTTTTAATTATTTTTTTATTTTATATATATCATATTATAAAAAATGTTATACGAATTATTCGAAATAATATTTCAAATAATACTCTATCCAAACAAACCAACAATTGCATTACTCCAAACCTTCTTTATCTAAGGACTTTGCTCTTGCAGGGAGTTGCGTCCACCTTCCATACTTTTTATGTTCGTGTTCTTGAGAATTGGAAAAACTTAGTGGTTTGTTTGGATGGTAGATTATTTATCAAATTTTATTTGTTTATATTATTAATATATTTTCAATCATTTTTAATTTTACATACATCACATCCAAAAAGTTTTACAGTATCCTTTTAAAAAAGTTATCTCAAATAATCTACTTTCCAAATACGCTCGTGTGTCTTTTAGCTTACGTCTTGATCTTTCTATTTTTATTTCTGTTGCATGAATTTTTGTAAGAACAAGTCTGTGTATAGTTTTTTTTTGTTTAAATTCCTCTAAAAGGTCTATCTATATAGGCACGGTTGGTTGGTGATCTTAATCTTTACTTGTTGATTCTGGGAATGAATGTGACCAAGCGATTGTCATCCTATGATCGTTTTTAGGAGAGAGACTACGTGGTGGATCTTATTTATTCTACATTGGGAAAATTTCTTTAGACGTGAACATGAACTATAATTGTATACAACAACCAACCAAAGGACGGGAACAAGAAGCTTAAATTTATTTGGTGATTATGGCGAAACAGGTAAAGATGGATGGGGAAGACTACGGCGAAAGAGGCAAGACAGATGGTGAAGATTGTTCAATCGGATACTCTATTAGCACTTCTTGGGAAAAAAAGATTGGAATAACAGGACATTATATGGTATTATGAATCGTGAGGAGGACCAAGATTGTGCATAGTTTTGTTTAAATTCCTCAAAAACGTCTATCTATGCATGGTTAGTGATCTTAATCTTTGTTGATTCTGGGATGTGATCAACTGATTGTTGCCCTATGATCATTTTCAGGTAGAAGTTATTTCTTGATCTTATGAGAAAGTGCAAAAACAAAATTACTGGAAAGAAACTCAAAATCGAAAGAGATATTCGAATGAAAACAGGGTTGGACGACCAGGCCTGTTTTTCCTTGAAAAACTCTGCTCCTCCCTCTTTTTTTTTTTATCATTTTCTTAGTTCTACTTTGATATTTTCCTCTAATTTTTCTAGTGCTTTACATTGCTCAAGTGTATTACTAGTGATATTTGTATAATCATTTCTGTTCCATGGATAATTGCAACAGAAAAAAAAGTTTCCTTCAGTAACCATGTTAAGAGAAGACACTAAAATACTTCAATGCTTAAAACTTCTTGAAATTTAGCAGTTCTACCATGGAGTTTGCATCGTTTAACACATACATCACAGGTCAAGGCTTATAACACTCGACGAGCATAATTTGCTTAATTAGAAACAGCAGTCACTACTCACTACTCACACATCTGCTAGATTAATTTAATCAAAATGGGACTTCTCACAGAGTGCTGCTTTGAGCTCCAGGCGATGAGCCCTGCATGTAAGTAGCATTTTCGAACCTGTCTGTTCTTTGAAGCTGATCTGATATGTAATCTTTTGGTTCATTCTTGTGAACCGCAGGGCAGTTGGATATACGACAATATCGATCCTTGGGATGGATGTGATCAGATTGTTGTAAACTGAGTAGGTCTTGTCCACATTCATCGCCGTTCTTCTATATGTCTGAGTATCAGACCCCAACTGAATAGAAAATGAAGGATAATTGAGTTCAGCTTCGGGGATGCTGTAAATATTCGCACATGTGATCCGGCGCTGCGTAATGAACACTATCTGATCATCTGTGTAGTTCAAACCACACAAGTATTGAAGATAATCATCAGGATGGATGTCATAAACCAATCCAGCGTCAGCAACTCTTGCCAGATTTACATGGCCAGCACCAATTGCAAATAAATTTGCAAGAAGCATCCTCTCATCAAGGATAAGGCTCCCATCATGGTTCAAGAAGTCAGCACTGGTCATAATAGCAGATTTAACGGCAGCAGGCGACCAATCGGGATGCAAACTTTGTATTAAGGCTGCAATGCCACTCAGGTGAGGTGTTGACATTGAGGTTCCACATTGTAACTTGAATGACGCAGTTGAATTTTTGCTGTTGTCCACAAAGGAAGGCCAGGCAGCAAGAATGCTGACACCTGGGCCAACGATACAGGTTTAAGAATTTCGGGGCTCGTCAAGCTCGGACCTCTCGAGGAGAAAAATGCTATGGCAGGAGCTTCTTTTAATCCAACAACTGTACCTTCGAATGCTATCATGGCAGTATGTGCAAATGTAGAGTTTATATACTCCTTTATC
Source organism: Coffea eugenioides (assembly GCF_003713205.1). Lineage (NCBI taxonomy): Eukaryota > Viridiplantae > Streptophyta > Magnoliopsida > Gentianales > Rubiaceae > Coffea > Coffea eugenioides. Next base: position 12,727,591 of record NC_040041.1, read on the forward strand.
GCTTCCCCGACAACAAGACTCACTGTAGTAGTGGGAATCACATCAACTTGAGGTGAGGTAGCACACAAGTCTGTGTCTCCGTTGACCACTATCATTGCTGCCCCATCAGCATCTCTTATGCCCTGCCTCAAATTAAATGTTTCGAAGGGTTCATCAGCTTCGTACAATACCACCTTGCCAACAACAAAAGTCTTGTTCAATGTGCCACGGGCACATTTTCTAGCTGCCGAACGTACTAGGGGTATCAATGTCCTTGAAAGAACCTTAGGTTGATGGACTGATACACCATCAAACTGTGAATTGTTACCAAGCACAACTATAGACCTAAAACTGCGATCAATTGTGCTCACACCCACCGTTAAAATCCATGGTGCGGTATTTAATAGCGTACCATGGAACGGTCCTCCATTGCCAGCGGCACAGCTGACAATGATCCCGTTCTGGATTGCTCGAAAAGCACCGATTGCTATCTCGTCTGCAAAGTAAGGCTCCTCTTGTCCTCCAAGAGAGAGTGATAACACATTGACACCGTCTGCGATGGCAGCTTCCATGGCTACGAGAATGGTGCTTCCCTCGCACCCATCATCCTCACAAGCTTGATAAATGGCCAAGTGTTGCTGTGCCATTAGCTTGGCAATAAACATTGGCACCGCTGACAAATGCATCAGCAGTAGTGCTTGCGGTGTGTGTTCCGTGTGCTCTCACGTCGACAGGCAATCCAGTCATGCCCAAAGATATCTTGGTTGCACCTATAAGCTTCTTGTTACAGGTGGTGCTATTCAAACGACATTTTCCTTTCCATTCGGTTGGTGGTGTTGGCATCACTTCATCATTGAAGGACAAGTGGTCAGGTTTTATTCCATTATCAATTACCCCAATTATGATGCCTTGGCCAAAGTTGGCTAGGGGCCAAAGCCCGTCATGGGGTTGCAGCCCCAGGAATTTGGGACTGCATGTGGTCTGAAGTGCCAATACCTTTTGAGGTCTGGCATATAAGAATCCTGTCATCCTCTCCATTTGTTTCACTTCATCAAGCGACAATCTGGCTGCAAAGCCAATAATGACATGGTTATAAGAATAAACTAAGCGTGAGGCATCAATTGTGCCAGTGGAAGTTTTTAGGAGGAAGGAATGGTAAAGTTTAGAAGAAGTTGTTATCAATTTAGTCCCTTAGTAACATTGGTTACTAATTTAATTAAGCTATTGGATGATTTGTAACGAAAAAGTGAAAAACTCCAACAAATCTGACTACCTCACAACAAGTTCAGGGCATGTGCAAGGCATGTGCACGGCATGTGCATGGTATGTGTACATATCCTAATAAAATGATTAGAAAGTTATCTACGTCCAAAAATTTTCAAGTCGTATCTTGTTTTATGATCCATATAAAACATAACCCATTATAAAGTGACCCATTACAAGATCCTTAACACCAAAATACGTTTCGATAATCAGTCCCTCCTTACTGTTTTGATTGTCAAGGTACGAACGTTGACTATTTTCTTAATTCAAGAATAACTATAGGTACGACTATAGGGTTTAATTCGCCAATTGCATTAGAAACTAGAGAAACCCGACTCTAATTAATAAACACGCTACGAGGGTTTACTTAAATTAGATTATATATTTTCCTGATATCAATCCAATTATGTTGGTTGCCACCAGGATGAGGATGATCAAACAATTACGGATTCAACTACCCTCAATTAGCAAGTAGACTACGTGAATAATGAAATATTGCGCACTATTTAATCATGCACAATAACTACAACCATTAAAAGCAGAAAACATACAAATACCAATGAACGAAAGAAGCAATTAAAATAATTTAGATCTCATAGTTATTGTCGAACCAAATCTTCAGTTGTCCCTTTGACTAGAAATAAGAATTGAGTTCTCCATAAGTGGAAAACAGGCCATGTGAAAAGAATTGAAAAAGATTGTCAAATCTTGTCTCACAAATTCGGACAAAGAAGGAAAAGTAGAACAAGTCAACAATTGTGGCTTTTCGTTGGTTTCCTCCAAGCTTTTGCCAAAAGGCAAGAAAAGTCAAAGAGAAAAGTACAATCCTTCTCTTCTGCGTTTCTAGCCACCAAAAAGGTGAATGAATTGATTGCCTTTTGTGGCCAGGCCCACCAGAGAAAGAAACTCACGCTAGTCCTAGTTTTTCTCCACTTTCCTAATCTCCCCAAAATCCTAACAAGAAAGAAAAATAATTCCTAATAGTACTCAATTACCTAATAGAAAAAAAACAGTAACTATTCCAGCACAGCCTCGGACTTGGAGTCCACAATTCTTTGGAAACTGCCCCCGTGCGTGTGAGATCCCGACAATCCCATCCTGGGACGTGACTTCAGTGTGCCCACGCCTAACTGTCAGCAAGTCTTCTGGAATGTTGATTTTTAGAATCTTTTTTTCCACCAATTTCTGCAATTAATACCAAATAGTGCAATATTTAGTCAAAACCATTATGAAATATTAGCGAAAAAAAATCTTGTAAAGTGCACCCTATCACTTTGTAACGAAAAAGTGAAAAACTCCAACAAAATTGGCTACCTCACAACAAGTTCAGGGCATGTGCACGGCATGTGCATGGTATGTGTACATATCCTAATAAAAGGATTAGAAAGTTATCTATGTCCAAAAATGTCCAAGTCGTATCATGTTTTATGATCCATATAAAACGTAACCCATTAGAAAGTGACCCATTACAAAATCCTTAACAATACCAAGTGAAGAAAACTTAACTCTTGCAAACATAGAATATAGCTCAACCACAAAAAAAAAGTCTAACTCCTAAATATGGTGCCAAAGTTTTTGGCCAAACAAATGGCATAGCAGCGAGAATGGCATCACTAGCTCATTTAGCCATATATCAAGTTTGTGAGGATGATGCATGTGAGGAAAGCACCATCGTTGCAACCATGAAAGTTGCCATTGTAGATGTTGAAGTGCTATCACTCTCTATTGGAGGACACGAGGAGCAATATTTGCAAATGGCATTGCAATTAGTGCTTCTCGAGCAATTTAAAAAGGGGTTATTGTCAGCTGCGTAGCTAGAGATGAAGGACCATTCCGTGGTACACTATCAAATTATGCACCATGGATTCTGACTGTGGGTGCAAGCACCATGAACTGCAGTATAAGGAAAATAGCCATGCTAAATAACAATGCACGATTTGATGGTGTATCTTCTAATCTAATGTTTTTTCAAGCATATTGCTATCCCTAATACATCCAATGTAACACCTCACGTCTAACAAACTAGCTCAATAATATTTTAAGTTAAAATCATGAGTTCAAATTAGTTAACCCAAAACTATTAGTAACTTGATGGGCCGGACATTATATATTATTCCTCTTCTCCTATTCCGTTCGATATGGGATATTTTATTGGGCAACTAGAAAATATGCCCCAGACACATTGAACAAGACTTTTGTTGCTGGCAATGTGGTTTATGCAAAGTTGATGGATTTTGATGGTGCAGTTTTACTTTATATTCAAACTTCTATTATTGCAAATATACAAGTCATGCATGATCAAGGCACAAGTTAAGATCTAGAGATCAGTTGGGTCAAGTAGCATAAAGTTTAGGTAGGGAAAATGCAGAATAGATGAGTATGTTTTGATCTTTTCAAATTTTGTCTTTGGAAAATTTTTAACATGAGTAAAATAAAGAAAAATAGAAGGAAAAGAAAAGAAATGTCAGTCTGACCTAGAAGAATCAAGTCGGATGCCCAACTTGCATAAAGACAACCTAACTCTAATAAGATAGTCATGTTCTTTATCAATATCCGGCCAAAATGGAAGGAGAACTCACCAAAAGCTCATCCTGGCAACTTTTAGAATGTAATTTCAACACCAGTATGACTCTAATAAAAGAGAGCTCTATGCAAAAATCAAACTTATCTAGGAAACACAAAAAATTGGCATAGGAACAAGGACTTCATCAACAATGCTTCCTGTGTGACTTTCGTGAGATCTTACATCGCCTTACAAAGTAAGGAAAGATATTTGAACATATTATAATTTTTACGCTATTAACCTTTAGGGAAAATAACCATTTTGGTCTATTATCTTTAAGGTTGCAGCAAATCTAGTTTTCTATATATTAGCATCTATCAATTTATTATCTTATCTCTTAAAATAAAGCAAAGTAGGACTTCAAATAGAAAATTAGAGAGCCCTAATGGTACTTATCATCTGCAGGTATGTGTACGTACCATTTTAAAACAATAATTTTGGTTCTTTATTTTTCAAGTTGTGATCAATTTAGTCCCTTATTGTCACTACTTACTAATTTAATTTCTCATTTTTATAAAATAAAGTTAATGGAGGATTTCTAATGAAAAAGTGATAAATTCTAACAAATCTAGTCATCTCACAAGGAGTTTAGGGCACGTGCACAATATGTGCACATATCGTGATAAAAGGATTAGAAAGCTATTTATATCCAAAACAGTCCAAATTGTATCATGTTATATGATACATATTAACTGGCGTTGCTACTATAAAATGACCTCAATACAAGCTCTTCAACAAAACCAAGTGAAGAAAAATCCTATTTCTACAAACATTAGATATAGTTTAACCACAAAAAGAAGTCTAACTCTTGAATGCGGTGCCAATATTTTTGGCCTAGTTAATGACATGGCAGCTGGAATAGCACCACTAACTCATTTAGTCTTGTATCATGCTTGTAAGGATGATGCATGTGAGGAATCGTCACAACCAGGAAAACTATTATTGTACATGGGTGCAAATGGTATTGCAATCGATGCTTTTGGGCAATTCAAAAAGGGATTATTGTCGATTGTGCAACTAGTGATAAAGGACCGTTCCATGATACACTAGCAAATTCTGAACCATGGATTTTGACTATGGGTGCAAGTACCATGGACTGCAGTATAAGGGCAACAACTATGCTAGATAACAATGCATGATCATGTATTAGTCTTCCAGCCTAGGGCAAAGCACATTGCTGCCCCTAGCACATCTAGTAATTGGAAAAATATGACCCCAACATATTGAACAAGACTTTTGTTGCTAGTAAAGTGGTTTTATGTGAAATTGATGGATTCTTCGAAACATTTGATTTAGGACAGACTATGAGAGATGCTAGTGGGAGCTGCTATAATAGTGACAAATAGAGATGCATATGGGTGTTAAATCTCACCTCCGCACAACTAAGGTGAGTTTTGCTTATAGAGAAGCAACAAAGGCATACATAAACCCTATATGTAGATCCACTGCCACCATAGTGTTCAAAGGAATGATTATAAGAGTAAAATATGCTTCTATAGCTGCACTTTTCTTCTCAAGAGGCCTAAGCTTGACAAGCGTTGGGATTTTTAAACTTGATCTCGTTGGCTTAGGTGTCAACATTCTTGCTGCATGGCCTTCCTCTGTGGATAACAACACAAATTCAATGGCCCTATTCAACTTAAATCTCAATGTCAACACCTCACCTGAGTGGCATTGTAGCCTTAACACGAAGTTTGCCTCCTAATTCGTCACTTGCTGCTATTAAATCTGCTACGATGACCAGTGCTGACTTCTTGAACCATAACGAAAGCCTTATCCTTGATGAAAGGATGATTCTTGCGAATTTATTCACAATCGGTGCTAGATATGTAAATCTAGTAAGAGCTGCTGACCTTGGATTAATTTATGACATCTATCCTAAGGATTATGTTTAGTACCTATGTGATTAGAACTACATAGATGATCAAATAATGTTCATTACACAGTACCATATCACATGTGCAAATATTTACTTCATCCCTAAAATTGAATTCAATTATCCTTTCTTTTCTGTTCAACTGGGGTCCGATACTCAGACATGCAGAAGAATAGAGACAAATATGGACAAGGCTTCTCCAATTTATAGTAGTATAATCACATTAATCCCAGGGATTGATGTTTAAATCTATCCAACTATCCTCTAATTCACAAGGATGAACCAAAAGATGACACATCAGATCAATTTCAAAAGAACAAAGAGGTTAAAAAGTGCTACTTACATGCAAGGCTCTATCTTCTAGAGCTAGTGTTCACTGTATTGCCCAAGTTCTAGATGACTTCGGCGATGCATAATTGGAGCCTTCTAGTATGATACCAATAATGTGAGTCGCTACTGGACCTATTTGAGATATATTTGACATAACTCCTAATACTGGCCTAGTCAACTCGGCAATATCACATATCAACTAAAACTCGCTGATTTGCATTGATTTGAATTGGATGCGGATCCAAGCAGAAAAGGACTTTGTACTCAGAGCCTGATCTATGGCGTGAATCCACTAACTTGGGTCGGATCTACGCATGGATCGATGAAATACAAATCCGCGCAATTCTTCTTTTTCTCTTCCCTTGCTCAATCCATCTTATCCCAAAATATAGGAGCCATGTGTCCCATATCAATTAGAATGTTAAATATCACATCTAAAATTATTTCAACAATATAAAGACATTTAAAATAACTCCAAATCAAGATATTGATTGGGATTATTCAACTCCAATGATATTTATTATTGTTATTATTTTTTTATTTTAGGAAGTTGTAACCATTGGAATTGATCAAAATATGGAGAAAATACTTATTGAGAATATGATAGAAATGCTCACTTCTCTATGTCTTTATATTTTATAATATTATTTGACGGTTACCTATTTCTTTTATTGTATTGAATTGAACACTATTACTTCTTTCATGTTTTGGATTCTTATTATGCTATTGTGTACTAGGGTTCTTACTGTGTTATATAAGATATAATGGTTTTAATCTCGTATTTCAGTTTTGATGTCACATAAAATAAGAATAAAATGTACACTTGATAATAAAATTATTTACTTTAAATACTATAGGTCTATGGCTACAATAGCATCACTTTATTTAAATAATTAGTCAGTATATATATATATATATATATATATATAATATAGGCATTCAGCAAATCTAATTTGATAATTGTGTTTATTATGGAATTTTTCATTTTCAGTAATTTTTTAAAAATTTTGAAAACTCTTATGTGCTATATTAACTACAAGCATAAATTGATTATGACCATCTTTTTCCTGCACAACACATAATTAGGGATGGGTTGAGTGGTATAGAAGAGAGAGTGTAAATGAAAGATCCCAGATTTGAGACCTTCCACCTTAGGTGCATTGAAATAGACTCTTCAAGTATTTTTTTTTTTTATGCTTATGCTCTGTGTCAACTCCCTAGAAAACACGGAGATAGTAAGGATTGAACATATGAAAGTAAGCTATGCAAACACACATCCGAAAATTCACCTAGATGTGGTGAGTGATTGGAATTGGACACCAACCAAATTTTATTCAAACACAGAATTAAATAACTAAATAAATCTTGGCATTTCAGTGCAGCGCATTGAGTCTTAACCAGAACCAATCTCTGAGACACAAGCACCGTTTAAGAATGTAACCATCATCTCACAAAGGATACCATTGTAAATTCATGTTGCAATGAGCATGCCATGTTTGTACAGTGAGCTGTATCACTTGTACTATACTTTTACTATCCCTAAAATGAACCTAAAAATGTCAGATGAAAATCATCCAACAATTACACACCAACTCCTTTATATATATATATATATATGTAGGAAACAACTACATCTTATAATGTTTAATTATATGCAAAATAATTTTTTCTAGAATAATTTGAAAGTAGTAAAGTTTTTATATTTCATTAATGACGTTTGATAATTAACTTCCATAAACAAAATACAAATAAAAAAAAATGTCATACATATCTACAGGCATCACATAGAAACAGAAACTTAAATAATGTTGGTTTATACGTGGGTTTATACACAAGCAGATAAAATTATCTTGCGTCAAAATTACCCATGTGTATGTAAAATTTATGTAAAAGAGCAGTTTTTCCTTTTCTAAACTTCTATTGATTGTTGCATAGTGTTTGAATTTAGAATTTTTAATTGCATGTTATAGAAAATAACCCATAGATATCAATTCAAGTAACACGACCTACTGGAGTCTATGTGTCTGAATGAATTTAGTGAGTCTGAAACTGAATGAATCTGATGAATCCAACCCAAACATTATCTATTTATATGCCTTAAAAAACCCTATATAAGAAATGGGAAGTTTGCCATTTAGTACTATCATTTATCAAACAACCTTCCTTGTTCCCATATACCCACACGCAGTAAATCACAATGAAGATGGGCAGTATTTCCACCCAAAGGCATGTGTTGCATTCTTATTATCTATCTTGTTGTCCCAAGTTTTGCCATTGTGTATACAGTTCCTTGGAGAGTTTGTATTAATCTTGCAACATTTACTCTTGGGAAGACCTTTTACAAAGGTGATGTGCTCGGTAAGACCATCCTAGCAATTTGACTACAACAAAATCTTTGTTTTAATTTTTTTTAACCATAAAGCCCTTTTTGTAGTTTAACCCCAACTATTTTGTTAGATTTCGAGTATGAAGCAATGGTTGCCCAAGTCTTCAATGTTACCTTTTACGGTTACCTCGGATGTGATGAAATTCAGGGAACATTTCTTGGAAGCAATGGCCATACAAGTTTTACTATTCCAAGCAATGGTTCTTTCTACTTCATTTCATGCAACGTTCAATGTCTTCAAGGATTCAAGCTTGCTATTCATGTTGATTAAGAAGCAGCTGCTTTATATAAATTTCCAAGAATTTCATTATCATCTTCTATGTATAACCGCTTTATTGTCTTCATGTTCGCTATGTATCTTCAAGATCCCAGCCTGATTACTTTTTTTCATTGAAACAAAAAAAAAAAAAATGTTCTACGTACCATAACCAAGACCACAATGAAATTTTGTGTTTTACTACGATCTCGAAAGAATTCTTCAGTTTTAGTATTTCTTCTCTCAAATGATTAGGAGCCTCATATTTCTACTCTCTCATGTTTGTCAATTGATCTTCATGTTGTGCTTAATAGCCATTTTTCAGATGATTAAAAGGGTAATTAGTAAGTGAAATTAAATCTGAGGTGAGAGGAGATTTCCTTGTAGGCATTTTCGATAACATTTGGCTGGATCTACTTACAAATGCATGAGTTTGGACTTGGAGGGGAAGATAGTACAAATGTAGACTTGGCAGATGATGCAAAAACCCCAAACTTGATTTGTTTTGGGCCCATGAGGGAATTCTCGGTGTAAAGCTGTGATGTCCAGAACTCTACTTCAAAAACTCAACCAAAAATATTTCGATTCTTCATTGGGAAACCTTCGTTCTCCACTTGAGAATTCAACTAACATCTTCTTTTGGCAATATGGGATATAAGAACTCTCTATACTGCATGATGAGAATAGGATCTCTATAATTGTATGGTATGATGATAAATGAGGTGTCACAAATGCAGTCTGTGCAATAAACAGCAAGCCTTTAAAGACTGTAGACTATTCTCACTATTCAATCCCTAGTTTGGTCATGATTCTAAACTTAGGGTGACTTTAATAAAATTGAAGTTTGAAAAATGAAACCTGAAATCTAAAATCTGAAGTTTGAATTCATTAAATTATTGAATTGTTAAGTATTAAATTTGATACATTTGAATGTATATCACATTTAGTGATAAGTGAATAGCTTATTGCTTATTTTTGGAAGCAAATTTTGTGTAGAAAATTTAGCATCACTTAATTAATTCACATGTTCAATTTTTTTTGTCATCAAACGCGTCTACATATGTTAAAATTTGAATCTATTAAGTGCAGAATTGAGTTATCAAATAGGACCTTACTTTTCTTATAGTAATTTTAAACACAATTGCTATATTGTTAAAATAACAACAATAGCAATTACAATGTTGTTAAAATAACCAACAATTTTTTGTTAAAAAACAATTTTGTCATAATCAGCTTTAACCATGGCTCTGTGATGCTGCTCTAGCCCCAAATCTGTCAAATATTGGTAAGTATGTTGACTGGCAACGCCCCAGCTCGGCCATTTGGCCAGCAAAAGACGGGGCTAAACATACACCAATTCAGCCCACTTTGGACCCAGACAGACTCCACCTAATTAAGGGCCAGCCCATTGTTGTTTTGTAGAGTGTAAAGCTTGCAGAATTATTTGTCAGACCCTTATGTAATAGAAGAAGATGTGATCATGTGAGAGAAATTAATATAAAAAGAAAAGAATTGAGAAGTGGATGAAAACAGAATTGAAGAATAAGAAAGGTGAAGAGTTGCTCTGGAAATTAGAGGCAGGAAGACAATTGTACCGCTCATCTTGTTTCTACACTAATTCACTAGGAAGGCGTTTAGTGACTAAGATTGAGATCTCAATTCTCAATAATTAATTGCCTGGATTCAAATGTTCCCACCTCCTCTTCGCTGCTTAAGTCACGTCCATTCTCTACTAGAAAAAATTTTTTTTTTTTAAAAAATCACTCTCAAGGTTTTAAACAGAATGAAATTTCTCTACTCAATATAATTAGCTGGCAAATTCTTTGCTAACCTCTTGATTACCGCTAACTAACTAACTGCTAATATGGCACTTCGTTACTAAACAACCCAAAACGACTTCAACTGAAACGCAAAACTAAAATGGTATATAGATTTGCGTTAAAAATTCGTATAGATTTGGCATCCATGTACATGCTTAAATTGAACCAAAATTTGACTGTTTCTAATTTGCTCCTTGCTAGATTATCTCTATTATTATAACAAATACAGTAGGCCACTGGAACAAATGATAATGCCACAGCTTATACTTTGTTTCCACGACCAGTTTATGTACAATTACAAAACTACCCATTCTAAGCCCAAATTTCATTTGGAATTGAGAAGGGCAATTTTGACATTTTGTATAAAAATGGCTGTGAAATTGAAAAATGGACTATGGCATTAACAGCGCCCCTTAACTGGGTCTGTATCTGTTAATTTGTTGACTTATAAAGGTTTGAGAAGTATTGCATATGCAATTGCAAAACAAAAGCTTTCATTGACATCTTTGTAATTGTTGATTAGTGGTTTATATATTGCACCAAATATTTGTAAACGATTGACCTTGTCACCACAATTCTATTATGTATCTTTTGGGTAGAAAGTAAGCTTATTGTCAGTTCTATTTTAAACATAGCTCGATTTCAAAAATCATATCTAATGACTCAATTAGACCTGGCAATTATGCTCAAAACCTAACAACCCACCCACTAATTTGAGAGGTTGGGTTGGGTAATTTGGGTGTTGAGTCAATTTTAGATTGGGTAATAAAAACTCAAATATATTTTGGGCGGTTTGGGTATTTGTCTTGGGCACCCATTACCCAACTTAAATTTAAAAAATAAATAAAGAAATTAAATTCAAGAAATACGACTCTTGTTTCCGATGACTTCAATGATAACTTTTGTTCTTCTGCCCGAATAAATCACCACCACCTCCTCCTTTGCCACCTCTACTCTTGAGCAAATTCACATCTCTTCTTCAATTTATATTCAACCACGCTTGGTGTTTGATGTATTGCCTCAGTGGGCTATTGTTTCTCAAAGTCTCTTATCGATGATATAGTTAGTTTGAGATTTCAGAAAACCATGCCACTAACAAATATTGTTTTAGAAAACCATGGAAAATATCGGCCACCACCGCCAGAAAGCATATCAGAAATGCAATTGCAATATAGAAACCTATCCAGATCAGCAGCTGAGCATATTGTGCTAGATCTTGTAAAGTCTGCTGGCATGCTTCATATCGTTTTTGGACTACTTCACAAATTGTGCTTTCATTGGAGCTTTTCAAATGAATTGAATAGTGATATTTGAACTAATTGGTTGAGAATTGTATCTCTCTCATCAAAATTTTAGTTTAATTTAGGTGTGATTGGATCTTTTATGGGACTAGAAATATTTTAAACAGTTAATACGTGTATATTTATGAAAGTATATTAGTGTGTATTTTAATGTATAAAAATAATGTATTTCTAAAGAATTTAAAAAGTGAGTGTGTGCTTGTATCTATGAAAGTATTTTAATGTGTGAAAATGTATTTATGTGTGTGAAAATTTTTTTTTTGCATGTAAAAATGTATTTGAGAGAATTTATGTATCAAGATCTATTAATTAATATATTGGGTCATATTTGGATCATGGGTTTGAGATAACCCAATATGACCCAGTCTAAAATTAATCCAATCTAAAATTGGACGGATTCGATATAATTCGTTTAAGTAAAAACTCAATATCAACTCGCCCAATCCGTCCAATTGCCAGTATAGACTCAATATTACCCAAAATCGGTTGTAGATAAAAGTGTGACTTTTCACTTAAAAGGAAAGGTGAAAGAAGAAACAAGTTAAAAGAGTGTGGATTCCAATAAATGTACGTCATTGGACACTAGTGCAATGCTTACAAATTTGTAAGCTTTTGCATATGTAACATTTATTACTCGTCCTCTTCGTTTGATCTGAAAAAGTTCTTTTGTTCAATTGTACATCTAAAATCAATAATCGACTTAATGTAGTTGTTCATTGTTGTTTGAGAATTTCTGGTTCAAATTTCTCTTCTCCCTTTCCATTGTTTAAATTCCTCCACTTTCCTGCTAAAATAAATTAAAAAGTCCCCATTCCCTGGCCAGGGAAGAAAAAAAAAAAGATACATTCTGGGCTACAATTTACATGCTGTGAAACGAACCTTTCAAACTAAAAAGTGCCATTTCCTCTTTGAAACTCAACCAAATGTTTCCAAGGTAAGCCACATTTGCAGTAAATTGCTGTTCGAGATATGAATTTTAATTAATAAATATGGATTTTAATTGCATACATGCTTTAGCACAAAAAATCGTTAAATCAGTGAACACTCGAATTTACAATAAATATTCATTTAGTCTTTCATTTCCGAACACATGCTGCAGTTTCAGTTCCGGCATACTTAGCTGTGCCATTGTCATGCTATATAAAAATTATATTTTAGCTGAAATATTTAGCTTAGTGTAATATGAGACAAGAATAATTTTGGAATTCTGATAATAATTTTGATTTGACAAATCATGCTGTTGATCATGAATTAACCAAATAATTGTCATGTTTAAGGACATGATTTTATTCAAGGTAAATAAAACGCTATCTTATGAGCATATAGTAGACAAAACTCATGTATAACTACAACCATCAGATGAAAGCAATATATATGTACAGTTCATCAATGTAAAATCCTGATGGTTAGCAATTACAATGTCCTTGCTTTTTAATTGAAGTTTAAAGGGAATTTTTGGCTAGCAATTAGCTTTAGTCCTTGTTTGGATGAATATTTTGAAGGAACTTGGAATTTAGCTTCATGATTGAAGAAGTTCAATCGACTAAACATGATTTTCATACACTAATTTTTGAAAAATTATATGTATATTAATGTAGTATTTATCCCATCCACTAGATAATATAAGTAAGATTAAAAAAAAAGTAGTTGGACAGATAAAAATGTCATTAGACAATGATACAAAAATTTCTTTTGAGGAACCTCTACAAAGTGATGACGCTATGATACATATCTACATGTGCATCTTCCCAATGACTTAGAAGAATCCCTTAACCTGCATGACCTAATTTATGGGGGGACATTTTCTTTAAACTATTTTTGGACCAAACAAGACTAGCATCCACTTTTCCTTCTCAATTTCCATTTCTGGAAAGTTGAAAGTTTTGTCCCCAAGCTAGTCATTGTTATTGCGGACTCTGAGGAGCAGTTGTAGGTTGAAATTTTGGGCTTCCTTCCCTTACTTCTCTTTTGTATGGTACGAGTGAACGAGAAGACTCAGGCCTAATCAATTCTTCTCGGGATGTGATTTTCCTTTCATACTTACTTTTGACAAAGTTAGTCTCTTATGATGAGAGGATAAAAATACCATTTTTGGACGTGTGGACCATTTTGTATACTTGTCTTCCTTTTCTTTCTGATAGGGACCATTTACTTGCAAGATACAAATTGATTTAAAAAATTTTAAAATTAGCTTTATGTGTCTATAGATGTGTGTAAGTTACTAGGTCAAATATAATTTATGATATTTCCGCTCCAATATACTTAATTGGATGCCATGTATATACTACAAGCATATACATGCACGTATAATACGTATATAAAATACATTAATATAATTTTCGACAGAGGGAATTGTATCCTAGAATGCCAATTTAACTATAGTTTGTATAGGTTTTTTAAGGGAATTTTCTAATTTTTGAATAGGGCTTGTAACAAAAAAAAAAAAATTGAATTTCTCAAAATACTTAGAATTTCAAAAAAAATTTTGCGTAAAGTCACCACTATATATGTGCATATGTTTATAGTAGGAGAATGGAATTTCAAGAATTTCGGTTTTGGTCCTCCAATATGTGTTGATATGTTCCTTTGATTTCAACTGGAGATTAGCAATAAATGGACATTTTATAGATTTCTTGATCTAGACAAAGGAGATATGCAATTGTATTATGTTATTCCTGTTTGGTCCAACTTTTAGGAGGAGTAAATGAATAATTTCTCCAACATTTCCTTGATTTGCATTTTACTCAGCATGCATGATGAAGTTTCACTTTTGTTCGACAAATTTCTATCAGATGATTTAAGAAAGTTTTGACAATTTTGTAGAACTTGTATTGATCAACCAGGTAATGCCTTAAACTTTTGTTTAAAGAAAAGTGGAAGAATAGATAAAGGAGTAAAGGGTTCCAATTTTTCCCTGTTTGATTAGAAGAAAAGGACGAGGAAGCAAAAGTAAAGAGATTACGCACCTTCATTACCCACTATTTTCTCCCCTCCCACATTAGGTGGCTGAAATCTAAATAATAAACCAGAAACTATAATCTAAATGAGAAGCTCTAGGCAAATAGTTTTTTTCTCCCTTTTTTCAAAACTTCCTTCTCCTCCTCATATCTTTTCCATTCTCGAACTGTCAGCTTAGAATCTAAATCCTGAATCTGATAGTGAAAAAAATTTTAGAAACTCTTCCCTAACTATTAGGTATGGTTAATGATAAAATGACCATAAAGAAAAATAGTACAAGCTTTTTGCTTTTATTTGTGAATTAAAATAGTATGAGTACTTTATTTACTCAAGTTTATTCTTCTCTCCTTTTCTCTTTTCCCTTTTTGTCATCAATGGATGTTTTTCTCGTCTCATCCTTAATTTTAAGGAAGCAAACGAAGCGCCACAAAAGCTACAGCACTAAAGTCAAAATCGAAAAGATCAAAGAAGTGAAAGTAATGGTTGACCTAACGAGCTAAAAGGCTTTTTTTTTTAACCCCTTCTTTTAACATGGCTTCCCTTGTTAAACAAATAATTAGATATTTAGCCAATCCAGTCTCCAACCAAGTTTTCTTTGATGAAGGATGGATCAATATCTCCTTAATATATCCTTTGAAACTAATATTCAATGATACATAGGTTACCAACGTTATATTGGTACCTAGCTGTCTATGGAATTCAGAAACTGCTTTTGAGAATTTGTGATAATTCCAGTATAAAGAAATTGACTTCTTATCACCTTGCCATGTCTATTGCTTGGACGTCTTGTCAATCTACGTGCAAGTACTTCAAACAAACATTTTGAGTACAAAACCAAAGAAATGGTAAAACAAATGCTCGGATTGAACGACCAGAACATTTTGCAACAAATTACAGTAAACAAAAATTAAGTGAAGTGGGGTAAATAGAAAATAAAGGGAAAAAAAATAAAAAAGGAGGTTTCTCCATGTTTGGTAAAATAGGAAATATAGGAGAGAAAATGGCAGTCAATGGATAAGTATATGTTACATTTTGGAGGGGGAGAGAGATGGATTGGGTGATTCGGGAGAAGAAAGTGTAAGTGAGAAGTTTCAAATTTAAACCCTTCCACTTATTATATATATATATATGAAACATTCTACAAATAATTTTCCAACTGAATCTAGCTGAATCAGCAGAACCCATAGTGCAAGAAGAAATGTTTCTACTGATTTTCCTGCAATATAGATATTCAAGAAAGAACAGATGAATGACATTCTAATTCATTCCTTAGTCCTTTCCCTTACTTGAAACCTAATGTGTCAAGGTTAAAATTAATACTAAGCAATTTGATTATAGGGTTCTTGCACCCTTTAACATATCAAATTAACCTTACCCATGTAGTAATGGAACTAAATTTGGTTATGTTATTCTATCACCATCATATTGGCCCCTGTAGTTATTTTAATTACTTTTAATAAATTATAAATAAACTAAATGAAACATATCTCCAAGTGAAATAAGAAAAAGTTGAAAAAGCAACTAATCAGGGAAGGGTAACAAGGGCCATCACTAGTTATTTGTTCGGTTCTTTTAACCTCGAATGAATCTTTACACTAACTGTTTGGCAAGTATTTTTTTCTAGTAGGTCACGTTTGAACATATGCATTTTCATGTATAAAAGATGAGATTCTTTGATGGACTACCTTAAACTAGTCATGCCTATAATTTTTTTTTCCTTTGTTTTTGTTTCGCAATACTTGGTCCCAATGCAGAATGAACCCGTGCTACAAGTAATATTATTCATATTCATAACAACGAGCAATCAAGAGCCTTACAACATTTCACAGAATATAATAGAAACACTAAAACTAATAGATTTTAGAAACAGAGTTTGAAAATTTATGTTGGTTCAGATTGTATATGCGATGTGTTTAGATTGTTTTGCATGTAAGCTCTGTGCATAATAGTACTTTGCATCCTAGTGTAACTGATCAGTCGAATAATGTACTAATTGGCCCTCAACCAGCAGTTTACGAACATTGAGGTCCCTTCTTCCTCAATCAGTGCCAAAGGTGCTTCATGGGAATGATTCAAGGGAAAAGAGACATGTATGGTTTTGATTTTTATGGGATATTTTGGTTATTGTTCTCAATGGTGGAGCCACATGTACTGAGAGTGGGCAATTGCCCTTCTCTCATGTTCTAAGAAATTATAGAATAGCCTTATATTTTTGTAGTGTTTTTAATTTTACACCTTATTTGCCTCCCCCACCCCAACCCATAGGGGTGCTCGTGACCACTTGGTCAAAAGCTTGGCTCAAACTTGGTTTGACCGAGTTCAAACTCGAACTTAAGCTGTTCGTTACGTGTAACGAGTCGAGTTCAAGTATCAGAAATAAATATCGAGTACTCAATGAGCTTAATCAAATATTTATATTATTTACATATTATACATTTTAATTATGAAATGACTATTATGGGTTCGTATTTTAATAAATTTACATGAAATTATGTTCAGTAAAAAAAAGTGATTGATGAAAAAATGGTAATCTGAAAAATCAAAAATGTAAAAAACAAGAAAAGAAAAACTCGAGCTATTGGAAACTCGAACTCGAGCTCCAGTAGCTTGAGTTTGATAAGGCTTACAATTTACTCGATCTCAAACGAGTTGAATTCAAGTTTGATTTCTATTATGTCTGAGTTGAGTTCGAACTCAAATTTATATACTTGATCGAGTTCGAGCTCGAGTAGTACTAAAAGTGATTGAATTCGAGTTTGAGTATGGTACTACTCGAATTTGACTTGATTCGATAGCACACCTACTCCCCCTCCAATTTTTTAAAAGTACCTATTTGCAATCTTCATCCCCGTAATTTTGTAAAGTTCCTTACACTAAATTTATAAAGTTCACAAAGCACCTATTTGCTCCCTTCATGCAAATAATTTTGTAAAGTTCCATACGTTAGACCTTTTGAAATTTATAAAGTTCACATACTTATTATGTATATCTCCTCCTTCAAATATCTAAAATTCTCTCTTCATGTAAAATACTATTCACTATAAAACAAAAAAAAAAATCAATCTTTATTAGTTTAAGCACAACTATGAAGATCATTATAACTCTAGAGCAGCAATTTCCATACAAGGTTAGACAACAATCTATATTAAAGATTTGACTCTATTACAAATCTATATATCGGTAGTTACTTCCCTGTCCATAGGTCCTACTCTACCACTGATTGTACTTATTACACGATTTAAAGAAACTTATACAACTTTATTAGACACTTGAATTTTACTCATATTCACCAATTAAATATAAAAGATAGTTGCATATGCAAGTGTAAACTTAATATGAAAAGTAATACACTAACCGTGCACAATTGTATCAAAGTTTAATAAACTTACACACTTGCAATATATTTCTTTATATATATTTTTAGATTTCATACATACAAATTACCAAAATTCCATCTTAGTAGCTGTCAAACTAGCAAAAACGAATGGGTTCTTAATGAAACTGATAAAAAGGCTATTGCCTCCTTTTGAGCAGTGTATTTGTGGGAGTCTTTTTTACATTGATATTCTTGAATTTAAATTTTCCTAAATGTAAATACTCAAGAAAGCTGTCTGTGTCATATTTATATTACCCATCATTTTCAACTGAAAATTGCTAATGATTACACTGAGCATGCGCTTAGAACAAATTACAAGTGGCAATTGATGAAAACTATGAACGAACACCTTAAATTCTTGTACTATCATCTGGTACATTTTCAGTGTTCTAGTTGATGTACTTTTCTGTCAAGCGTTTGCCATTCAATATATCTGACAAACCATAAAGGCTGTAAGCAACGAGAAGTAAAACTACAATAGGAATAAAGGAAACTTCGCATGCAACTCTAACTAGCCATATGTTTTTGGATGATACTTAAGGAGTCCTGGTTTGAGGCTGCAAAGAATCAACTTCAACTGAGTAACTAGCGAGTTGCCTAGTTGTAGCAATAGCTCTAAGTCTCCCAAAACCCCCCCCCCCCTCCTTCCCCAAAACACCTCTCTTTCACAAAAAAAAAAAAAAAACCTCAAAGTCTTGAGGTCAAGCAGCTTGAATCAATTGAATCAAGCTCAAAAATATGTTCGATTGAAATTTTAGTGTTGTTTAGTGTGTGGCATGCCTATTATATGTGATATTTAAAATACCATAAGGCATTAATCTGTGTTACTCAAGCTCTATTGAACACAATGGAGATGATTGAACTCTAACTCATGACGGATTAATTCTAACTAAAGTAAAATGGACTCAAAATAAAACTTATACGAATTAAACTCGATGTTAACATATATTTTATGAGTGAAACTCAAGTTTGTCTTAAGATATTCATTCAAACTCGATCTCAAATTCGAGTACATACGCGTTTCTTTCACAGTCAGGCTCAAAATTCATTTGGTTTGAACACAATCCTAACCTAATCTACCATCTATATCATAGACCTAATCTATATTCATATTTTTCCCCATATACCGAAAGTTGCTTGTCCGACATTATCTCTAATCAAATGCAACTAGTTGCACCGTATACGTACATTTGTGATTTCAAGTCTAATACCATGCTACAACGTATTGCATTTCTTTTCCCATTTTCACACATTACTTCAAGCAAAAAATTTCATCCTAAAAATCATTTTCGTACTCCTTATATGGACTGGTATACTTTCTCCCAAGAGTGGCAATATTTAAAGTTGCATAGATCATCTAATACACCTAAAAACTCAACCATAAATTAGTAGCAAGCTATCTAGTTAAATGCGTTTTGATATGGGAAATCTAGCTCCATTGATAACATGAGATCATCTTCTTCTTTTTTCAAAGATTGGTTGTCTCCAACTAGACGGTACGGTCTTCTTCATACTTCATATAACGAAAGACTGGTTTCCTTGTTAGGTAATATTAATCGTCAATGACGGTGACGTTTCGAGCATCTTGCATGTCGATCTTTCTAGCTTTTGCATTCAAGGACTTTGGAACATGGGTTGTGATGCAAACTCCTTTTTGTCCCAATGTACCTTCCTATCCTCTCTTTAATAACAAGAAACCCTAAATGTTTCGTCACATTACGTCTTAGTCCTTAAACTTTGTTTTTGTTGCATATGAACCTTCTCCATTTCAATTTGTGTCAATCGACTGCATTTGCGAATTTTTAGGTGTTTTTGGGATTTTTAGTTTGAGGAGATCTTGCATTTTTTGGCCCTCCACTCCCCACAAAATTCACATAAATTGCTTAAATTTGAATGCCAAATAGCACGAGAATCCTCGTCTTTTCCATCCTTGCTAACTTCTCGCACAAAAAATATAAGCTTTGGTTGTTTGAAATTTTTCAGAAGCCTTAATCAAGGAAAACTGAATAGCACTTTTAATAGTTTAAAGTTTCATGCTAGTATCTTGTGTCTTTAAACATATTTCTTGAACCTTTGAACTGTCAAGATCTTAATTCTTAATTTGAAACAATAAGGTAAATCAAGAGCTTGTCTGAAATGATCCAAAAGAGTACTTGACGGCTTAGGTTTTAATCTGTTAAAACGATACTTTGCCTTTTTCTTCTCCCAAAACCAAATTGAATTTCTCCTATTTTGAACAAACAAGGCGGCCTAGTGTAATGTTTAACAAAGCTTATCCTAATCACTCAACACTCTGTAATTTAGTTTCCTTTAAGTAGATGGAGGCAAAGTTTTCTTAGTGAATATTCTTAGTCTAACTTTTCCTAACACCTCTAGAAAAGTTTTAACAACTGCAAAATGATATTAGGTTTCATAGCAAATAATTGTCTACAAATTTGTTTCCTTTGGTTCTGCTTTTTGTGGAACTTTCTTTAGTTTGTCTAGACTAATCTTTTTAAGTGGTTAAAAAGTAAATCCTCAAAACATTATAGATAATCCAACTCAAAGAATTCTATTAGTGAAAGAAAACCATTAGTTTCAAATTGTTTTTCTGTCAATTCAACAAAGTGCATATCAAGAGTTTTAAGAGCGACTACTCTCCCTGTTCCAGTATATTGGTTGCTTGTTCATTTCCCATTGGGTTGCACAAAACAAATAATGGGTCGTAAGCAAAGTCATAAATAGATAATGGCAAAGTTCCGTAAAATAGCTTCAAACAATCACTAGACTCTCAAAATCTTCAAACTACCAAGATAAATAAAGATTTAAAACTGTTATCATGACAATAGCCAGCCATATCTATTGCAAATTGTCAAAAAAAAATTGCCATATGATTAACTAAGTTTGACAACTAAATTCCGAAGATTGATTGTTTCACATAAATTTTCTCGTGATGACAACATACATACACACATACATATGTAATCATTAGAGGTGAGTAACTGATAAGTTATATCAATTACTAGAGGACAAAGGTCATAAAATGGCCATTAAAAATGTGATGCATGACTATGGAAGGTTTTGTGCATTGCAGATCTAATGACTAGATTGGTTTAATAAAGGACTAATTACTTCAAATCTTATCTCGTGGGAACAAAACAGCCTCCAAATTCTAGGATCGTGATGGTCAGAAAGGCAGAGAGAACTCTAGGAATAAGCTACCATCAAGCAAAGCCTGCAATTCTCAGTAAATGCATTTCTTGACCCTTAAAGTTGTACTACTACTTTCACAAAAGAATGAAATCCTAGCCCTTCATCACCCTAAACTCATTGTGGTCCCACCTAACATTTTGCCCTTCTTATCTCTTTCTCCCTCACTCATAAATCTTATGAGTAGCAGAATAGTTGAAAAAAAGAAGTTCCAGAAGTTGTACAGAAACTTTAAACAAGTTTCCATTCCAATTTCCCATCAGCCATCTCTCACTTCCTTTCTTGATCTCCATCTTGTTGAAAGTTTTGTGCTTATCATTTTTCAGAACTCTACACTTCATGTGGATTGAAGGAGGCATCAAATAGGGTTCTTTTTCTTTCTGCTTTTCTTTTAAATCAAGAAATTTGAAGCTGAATTTATGGATATCAACCCTCAAAAACTCACAGCATGGGAACCCTCCATGCCTGTGGAAAATCATATGGCACATCATGATCACATTTTCTTTGAGACTCCTTGGCCTAACTATGTCTTTGAAAACCATCAAATCCCTTCTTCGTCAAGCCAACATATATCAACTTCAGCTATTCTCAGCAGCGGTCAAATTGACCATCATCATCATGATCATCCTCATCAGCAGATGGAAGAAGATCAAGCAGAAGAAGATCCTGAGGAAGAACTAGGAGCCATGAAGGAAATGATGTTCAAGATTGCAGCTATGCAACCGGTGGACATTGATCCAGCAACCATTCGGAAGCCTAAAAGGCGAAATGTGCGCATTAGTGATGATCCCCAAAGTGTTGCAGCAAGGCATCGCCGCGAGAGAATCAGTGAAAAAATTCGAATTCTACAAAGACTCGTCCCTGGGGGAACAAAAATGGACACTGCATCCATGTTAGATGAAGCCATTCGCTATGTTAAGTTCTTGAAGCGACAAATCCGCCTACTCCAAGCTAATAATCCCCCACCCATCGGAGTTCCGGCATGTCCACCTCTTCGAACTTGGTCAAACAAGGGTCTTGACCCTGTCACTGCTCCCACCGCTACCCCAATCTCCTCCATTGTAGGGTGTAATGGAAATGGTGATCCTATGAGCTTCAACAATGAGGTAATTGGTGGATAATTAATTAATAAGTGTGCTAGCATTAGCTAGTAAAATTGTAACGTCCTTACTTGAGTAATTAATTGATTAATAACTGTACTACAGCAATTTTTATGTATATATAATTAATTATTAAACGGTGTGACGTTTCAAGTTGATTAGTATAAGATTTTATGTTAGAAAAAATCATGTGATTCCAAGAAACGTTTGTTAGGATATTGTTGACTAAAGGGCAATTGAATAATCATAACGGTTACCCTGAGCTGTGTATATCCATATGTTTAATATATAGAATAAGGTTTCTTTTCCTTTCTACCTCAGAAAGCTCATTTGGCCGATTCTATCCCAGGAATAAAACAGTGACGTGAGGAAGCAATTGAATATGATTATACCCTCACTGCCTGCCTATCTTTCCCCCCCACTGTGTGTACCGTGTGTGTGCGTGCGTTTCTTTCTGGAAAGCTTATGATTTTTGTGGGAAAACAACAAAGAGGATTTGGGCAGGTTGAGTTGCATGTATACAATATTTCTTTTATGTCAATCTTGTCTATGTATTATGTGCTTTGGATAGGTTCTTGGTATAGGAATTATATGGTCCACCAGATCCAAATGATTGTTTTTGCAGTCCCAGATGAAGTGCAAAAAGATCCCTGTGTTCAGCATGATGATCAAACCCTAAATTTCTTCATGGGAGTTGGCTTTTGGGATTTTCATGATTACCACTTTTTCTTTTTTATTTATTTAATCACCCATACATCTTGTTTCTTAGAAAGCGTAAGACCAGTTGCATAGAACTTCTACCCAAAAAAAATGGAAATTGTGGGGAAAAAGAAATCCTGCATTAGGAGAGTACAGAAGCTAAAATTGTGCTTTCACTCCAATTTGTTGTGAGCCCTTATCTCCTTTCTTTTTCCCTAATTTGCAGTTGCTTATGGTCTATATTTAGAAAGAAAAAAGAAATTATATAACAAAGATAGGGGTCAAGATAGCCAGACTAATAGGAGATTGATCTTTTGATTACTCATGGTGCCCCTACAATACATAATTGTAGTCACGGTAGATCCAGCTTTTAGTACTTCATTGATGATAATTCAACATTCACCATTGTGGATGAAGATAATTCAACATTCACCATTGTGGATGAAGACACAGAAATTTGTAGTCACATTCATATCCATATCTTCACTTTATAGCAAGATGACAGCTGAAGAAGCATATTTTTCCTCTTGTCCGAATTGATAGCCATAAACTTATGAACCTTTTCTAGTCTATCTGAAATGATATATTAACTTTCTTCATTTAGATACCATTCTCTACTGTTCAAGTATGCAACATGAAGGTAATTAGTGATATGTAGTAATTACTCACCTTTACTCGCTATTGTTCATAATGCAGGTAAACTCCATCAATACTTTGACTTCATATGTTGCAAGAAGCAGTGAATTTACTTCCACAGAGTGGAAAGTTAAACATATCTGTTAACAATTTGATTATAACAAATTACTATGTCGTACATTTTTCTTTTTGGGGCAAAAATTAGGACATTTTCAAATTATCATAATTTCAAAATCTATTATTGCATAACCAATATTAGTCGTTTGAATCAATTGCATGTTGAGAGACAGCACCAGCAGCTTTTTTTTTTTTTTTTTGGTAAACATTTTGTCTTTCTTTCTTCCTCCTCTGAGTACATTACATTTCAAAAGCAGCAAGGAACTGGTGTACTAGTCCTCCAGCTTTACATTCCTTCTCTGAGGATTAAGTCAAACGTTTAGTTGCTTAAACATGATTATTTAGCTAAAGACAAATTGAAATATGGTAGACAAGGTGTTTCTTTGATGTTAATTGAACTTCTGTGTTCACTTGCTTTATATCATTTTCTGATTTATGTTCTGCATCTTTTCTTTTGTTTCCCCCTTTTCAACATAAAATTATCAGCTTTCAAGTTTTCAAGCTTATCTAGACTACAAAATTATCAGTTTTCAAGTTTTATTGATAGTTGAACATTGATTACTTTTGTTGAAACGGAAAAGTGACTCTTAGTGGTTTTCTTTTTCATTATGTATGCTCAAATTTCATGGTTGTCGTTCATCAATAGTTTCAATATTTGGACTAGAAACATAAATTTGTTTTAGTTTCTATTGTAAATTTTAGATTTTGGAGACAAATTAAACATAAGTAAATAAAAAGACATGTTGGTGAAATTTCCAAAGCTCAGCAAGTTGCATGGACAAAGTAAACTATGACAATATTACCCTGATTGAGGGGGTAATGCTTATTTAAAAAAAAAAAATTGGTAGAGATTCAATTTCAACACATATGTAATCCAGTATATCATATACGACTTTTTTTGGAAATTAGAAAAGGATAAAAGTTCAATCAGTGTCATATAGCACTGTAACTTTTTTGTCTCTTAGGAATTGAATGTAACTTCACCCCTTACATAAAATTCCAAATTCAATGTCGCATTTGCTGAATGTGAACTTTTTTATGACGCATACACTTTTATCACACAGATTAATTTTTTAAAAAAGAATTGAATGTAACTCGACCCCTTACATAAAATTCCAAATTCAATGTCACATTTGTTGAATGTGAACTCTAGATTAATTTTTTTTAAAAAAAAGAATTGAATGTAACTCCACCCCTTACATAAAATTCCAAATTCAATGTCACATTTGTTGAATGTGAACTCTTTTATGACGTTATACTTTCACGTAGATTAATTTTTTTAAAATGTGTTTTTCTAAGCTGATATTTTCATTACTCTAAACCAGCAAGAATGAGGCAAAAAGATTTTAAGGAAAAGATTATTTGGGTTATCATTGGGAATTGAGCTTTTATAAGCGTCTCAGTTTGCACATATTCTCATTTAATCATTCTTGACTCACTTTCTCAAACAAAATCCTACACTCAAGTAACATCCCTTCTTGTTATTTCCACCAAATATTCAGAAGCAGTAAAACAACAATAATAGTAATTCTGGTTATTTTAATTTTTACATATTCTTCGATATCGAATATCAGTAATTGGAAATCAATAACTTCATTGACCAACATGATAAAATTACAAATTGTTTAACACACAAGATGAATTTACAATTGTGGAATGCCGTTGTTTTACCGGCTCACTTTGGAGAAATTTGGGCCAAATTTCCTTTTTCTTTTTTTTTTCTTTTTTTTTTTTTTGCAAATACACATTGTTTGCTATTTTCCTTAAAAATTAAAGTGAAATAACAAAATAATGAGCTTACATTCATTCCAAAATACATCATTTTGAAAATTTTGATATGCCTTGAATTTCTGTATATGTGCTCAGGGAGAAAGTTGAAATTCTTAATCATGTAAATAAAACTATTTATTCCGCTTCATTAGATTCTAATCTACATCTCTTTCTTTCTCATTTTCCAACCCTTCTTCCATTTTTGAATTTCTTTAGTTTTTTCAGGCAACAACTTTAGGAAATTAGCCTTATTAATAGTCGTATCAACATAAAGATTCAACTCCCCTAAATCTCATAGTTTAACATCTCTTGTCCTCAAGAAATAACTCAAGGTCTTTATGTGAAAGATAACATTGTCTATTCAAGAAGATGTGTACTCGTAGCAGCATTTCCAGTAGGACTGTCAATGGGGTTGGGCCAGCCCGAGCTCGGCTCGTTCGGCCCGACAGAAAGCCCGATAAGCCCGATCATTTAGTGAGCCGGTCTGAGCTTGAGTCTAAAAATTAGGCCCGAATTAAATGTGAGCCGAGCTTGGGCCTTATTAGGCTCAAACCCGATATAGGCCCGGCCCTTTAATTACCTATATATATAATATTTATATTTTGATATTATGTATAATTATATATCCAAATATATTATTACTAAATACTAAATATATACATAAATTACAAAACACAAAAATACATCTAAAAACTCTTTCATGAGCTTTCTTGAGAGCCAATATTGGTAATGTATAACTAAATCTCTAATTTTTCTTATTGGCTGAGTAAATTTTTGTATTGGCATAATATTGGTTGATTTTTTTTTGGTCTACAAACACAAAAATCATCAAGCATATTTGGATTTAAATCACAAGATTATAAAAAAAGTTTCAACTTTTAAAGATGTATTGGCTTATGATTGCATGTTTTATTACTATTTTTCATGCATTTTGAATGGATTAAATATAAATATTGTTGAAAAATTTTTGGTTTATATACGTTTTAAGAACTATTATTTGTTCATGTTTAGTTTTAATATTATAGTCTTGTAAATGTTAAATTAGTTTTACAACTTAATAGTTATAGTAATTATATTAAGAAAATTAAGGAGTAATAAGTGAGCTTGGGCTAAGCCCGATTAAGGCTCACAACCCGAATATTATGTGAGTTGAGTATGAGCTTCACATTTACGAACCCGAAACTCATAGCCCGAAGCCCGAAAATGATTCAAATTAAATGAGCTGAGTTTGAGCTCATCAAAGCCCGGCTCATTAGGCCCGATTGACAGGCCAGGATTGAAATATACATACAAATATTTGTGGAGAATGTTATAAGTTTTAGTGTCCTAACGGTAAATCGACATTAAATTGTATAGTACATATGATGATGGAGTAGAACAAAACAACACTTCAAAAAAGCCTAATGAGACATTATCATGCTGCCCCCTTTTTTTTTCTTTTTTTTTTTTTTCAATTTTGTAACTATGGGGGCAAATAAGCTGAACTACATGACTATATCCGAGAAGTGGATTACACAAGCTTTATTAGATGCAAAAAGGCTTTTTTTGTTTTTTTTTTTGTTGGGGGGGGGGGGGGGGGTCCTGTGGAACTAGTTGAATTATACTTAAAAAGGGTGTAAATGAAAAGTTTTAATATTTGAAGATGATAAAAAAGGATTTTTAAAATCT
Organism: Coffea eugenioides; assembly: GCF_003713205.1. Lineage (NCBI taxonomy): Eukaryota > Viridiplantae > Streptophyta > Magnoliopsida > Gentianales > Rubiaceae > Coffea > Coffea eugenioides. Next base: position 12,754,878 of record NC_040041.1, read on the forward strand.
TTTGGGACAAAATCTAATCTCTATAAGAATAAGTGAAAACTTTTTAATAGAATTTTTAACATCTTGGAGCCGACTGCCTATCCACAAGTGTAGCAAGTAGTAGAGAATTGCATTCATCATATTCTACGCAAGACCTTGAGCTCAAATTAGCTCACACACACATAACTTCTCTATCTCGCGCACATGCTTTGGCATACATACATATTCTCTCTTCTTCTTTCTCTCCCACTCAATGATCAGATCCTCACACACTATCTCTTTTACTCTCACAAACATACACATTTTCTTTGCCAATGCACCTTTCTAAATCTTTGATTTATTGTAGACCCAAAAATATACATCTTTCATTTCTAAAAACACACATGTTCACACATAAACGCGTACTCTCTCTTGCACATAAGAAATTGCTTTGTCATTGTGGTATGTCGTCTATCGATATTAAAAGGTAATATTTAAAAGATTAATTTTGTAAACTAATAAATTGATATATAGGTATCTAACTACATAATGTACATAAAGTAGAATATTTCAATTTCAAGCTCAAATTCGATAGATTATTTAATAGATTTGACTTTTATGAATTCAGCGGATTCCAACTTTATTATTTAAATTTTTTATTTTTGCAATTTCAAACTTTAGACAATAGTGTTACAAAATGCCCCTTAGTTTCACAAAGTGATCCACGTAAACCAAAAATACAAATCCAAAAACGAATCTAATGATTTTATGTGGTTAAGTTCAACTTTTCTCAATTTTCCTACATAATATCATATTAACAGTTTCAAAAATACGCATACATATTTAAATTTAAAAAAAAAAGTTAGATTGCCAACTTGCTAGATTATTAGACGTCCATCTAATACTTTCTCTTTGGTGTCTTTATTTAAAGTTTTGTTGTTTTAGTGATTATATGAATTGTAATCCAAAAAAATTGTGTTCTACTTGTTTATAATTGGGGGGCACTAACTTATAAATTCATTATTGGAAATTATATTTCATTTGCGTATTTGTCATTGTGAAAGTTAGTAAGAATGGAGTTGTATATGTGTCTCAATGTACAAGTGTATTTGTCTACAAACAACTAAATTCACCATGTATACCATATTATATATATATATATATATATATATATATATATATATATATATGTATGCTCAATTGGCTTTACGAATCGAGCTGAGTTTATTAGTGTTCAGCTCGAGGGCTTGTCAATAATATGATGAAAGGAAAGAATGAAGTGGTTTGAGTATATAGAAAGAGAATTTATTTTTTATTATATTTCTTACTATTAGATAGTGTCCATAAATCTCGTAATTAGTCTCTAAAGGTTTAGAGTGAATTCAATGAGAAATAAAAATAAGCAAGACTAGTTAGAGCTGATTTAAAGGTACATAGTAAACAAACAAAGTTCCTCGTATAAGCATTGAGGTATTGATCTAAAGAAAGAGAGAGGTCTAGGCTCCTCTGGTAATTTACTCTTATTAAGCCTCATTAATATAATATTACCATTATATCCTTGAACATAAGTTGTCTTAGAAGACACGTAGTCCCCGATTTGACTCTTAAATCCTTTTCTTTTGCCTTCTTGATTGTAAAACTTGAAGTTCTCGTGTAAAAGATTGAAAGTTTTGTGTAATGCCTTTTGGATTTACCTTAATTAGCCATTTTAATTAAGGGTTAACATCCATAAACTCCATTGAGAGATGGTTAAGTTACCCGTGCTCCCCGGAATCTAGTCAATAGGCACTTTGCCCTCAGAACATTGGTCAAAAATTCTATCTACTAACACATTTAGACTTTTGCTAGTAAATGACTAATAAGCTTTCAACACTCAAACGCTATTACTTTTCAAACTTTATAGTCTTTTGTATTAGCATGCAATTCCTATTAATTTGAGTTGTATAATTTATTCAATAAAAGTCCAAAACTATTGTGGATATGGATTCTTCTTGTTTCTTTTTACAATTTTTTCCCTCCTTCTTTTTTGCTTTAGTTTTTTGCTTTCTTTTGTGTAAATTTTCAATTCTCATTTTTGTTGTCAAATATTTAAAGTCATAGTTCATTATTACTAGCAATCAGATTTTGATGGTACAAGCTATTGCATTTACATTTTAAAGTGGGGATTAATTTTTTATGCATTGTGAAAGTCGGGATTAATTTTTTAAACATTGTCATTGTTATTATAGATGCGCAAAAAGTGAATCTCAAATTTGAATAAAAATTTTGTGACAAGCATCTAATTTAGCTTGTATAATAACATTTTTATATTGATAGTAGGTATAAAAAGATAATCCACAAAAGTAATGCCATTAATTAACCAAACATGACCTGAAGTACAAGGAATATGTATTAGATAAAACCATTATTGTGTTAACCAATATAGTATTTTGGATTATTATTCGCTAATACATTTTCATTAAGAATGAAAACCTAGAGTGGTGTATAATTTCCCATCAAGATTACATTTCCTTAAAAAAGAACAACTTACTTTTGTACCTTAAGTATATAAGATATATCAATTATGTCTCCTAAAGGAAGAAAAATAGAGGGCAATATGATCCTAGAATCAAATTGAAGATGGTTAAATGCAATATAGAGGTAAAATGCTCCAAATATTATATTGATAAATTGAAAAAGCTTTTGCAATTAAAAGGGCCAAAAGTACCTATTGATTATATTCCATGGGGCAAATTGCACCTATTTCAAACTTCCCTTGGGGTTAACTATAATTAACCCTTTGATAGATGAAAGAAAATTAAAAACGAAAATATTGGTGGGGCCATCAACAAATTATTTAACCACAACATCGGCCACCACCACCAAATCTTTGACTTTTGGCCGATTACTTCCATCCAATTCCAGAATTCAATTTCTATTGCTGCCTCCATCTTTCCTTCTGGGCATCCCTTTAACAATTCTACCACATTCAAATCGTTCCCATTTTTATTAACATTAATAGCCTCAGACACAGTAAAACCTGCCTCAGCTCCAAGATTTGGTAAATCACCTTGTCATTTCCTTCATTGAAAGTTGATGAATAACTGATAAAGTTCCTTTCTTGATAATTTTACAGTTGGATTTATTGGATTCATTCAGGATTCCAAAAGGGTAGTGGCATTTGCATCCGGTTTGCATTTCTTGACAAGATTTGGACACCCTTTTGGTCCCTTGATCATTACCTATGCTGGGTTCTGATGTTAATGTAGTTCTGATTCAAGCTTCTAAAATCTGTTGTATTCTTTGTTACTGGAAATTGGGACTTTATCCTTGATTGATGCTCCAGCCTTTGTTGAATTAAAGGGAATCAATTCGGTATAATAGTGATTGAATTGGTGTTTTTTTTTTAAATGATCTTGTTGATGGGCTTGAGTTTTCCTATAGAATTTTGAGTATTATACAATTGTATTAGGAACAAGTGATAATAGTCAAAATGTTTTTGGAACTGGATCTTGTGAACTGGGGTGGTGGTGCTGAGGACGATTGAGAGGATGAGCAGTTTGAGTCGAACAGCTTCGTTGAAACAAAGAACCCAGATTGTTGGCAGCCCCCGAGCTGTTGCTAGCCCAAGAATCACACGAAAGAGCTGGAATTCCGGACCAGTTCTTATAGGCGTAGTGATAGGATTAGTTGTTTCCTTTTTCTTGGCCGTTGGTTTGCGGTATCTTTATGTTCTTCCAAGTCTTACACAGGCTTTTCACGATGATAGTGTCTCACATTTAAATGATTCAGGTAACTCTTGTGATGTGTTTGATGGAAATTGGGTGTTGGATTATAGGTATCCCTTGTACAATGCCTCAGAATGCCCTTTTGTAGAGCAAGGTTTCAATTGCTTGGAAAATGGTAGGATGGATAAAGGGTATCTTAAGTGGAGATGGAAGCCGAAGAATTGTGATATTCCAAGATTTAATGTGATGAGTATCCTGGAAATGTTTCGCAACAGAAGAATTGTTTTTGTTGGTGATTCAATGAGTAGAACACAATGGGAGTCCTTGATATGTATGTTGATGACTGGGGTGGAAGATAAGAGGAGTGTTTATGAAGTCAATGGCAGCAAGATCACGAAACAGATTAGATTTTTGGGTGTGAGATTCAGTTCCTTTAATTTTACTATTGAATTCTATCGATCTGTGTTCCTAGTGCAACACAGTTGGGCACCTAAGCGTGGACCTAAAAGGGTTAGATCCACTCTTAAATTGGACGAGTTGGATGATATCAGTGATGAGTGGATTAATACAGATGTTCTGATATTTAATTCCGGACAATGGTGGGTTCCTGGGAAGCTCTTTGGAACGTAAGTTCAGTTTCTCCTTTTGGATAAGATAAATTCTAATTCTCTTGCACTTTGCCTGTTTCTTTGATCATTAATGAGTACTTTCAGTAATGATGTATTCGGCGTGAGTTTCCTTGCAGGCAGACACCTGTCTGAACAAGTGCTGTTCCTTGAAAATCACGACCTATGTTTGAATTTTAGATGTATCCCCTTCCTTGTTTATTTGACCATTTCTGTTTGCTTCCATGTTCCTCATCTCGTGGTGGATCTGCCATGGTATATCTTACTAAAACTTTTAATAGCTGGAACTACCTATGCTTCCTTTAATTGTCCTTGTCAAATCTAAGGTCCTATAAACCTGAATTCCTCAATTCTGGGTGTCTTTTGTCTTTTACCTTGTTCCCTCATAAAGTGCAATATCTCTAAGATCATCCTCTCTGGAGGTTATAATTTACTAGGGCTATCACTATGCCTTATCAATATGATAAGCAAGCTTGGAAATTCCCTGCTTTAAGTTCTACATTTTGAGATAAGGAATGATAATGTGAGTCTTTAAAGGGGTGAATCTACACTTTTTTGCCAATAATGTATGGAGGCAGTAAATGTTGCTCTTCTCTGGAACTAATAGTTTTGCATATGCTTTTATTTACTTTGCCATCAAATTGGCGTCAACTTTTATTCACTTTGCACATGGAGGCAGTAAATGGCTTCAACTTTTCTAGTTTATAGACTTAGGAAGTGCTCTGATTCTCTACCAGTTGACAGTAGATGTTCCCATATGAAAAGATTAAAAATGAGATGAATTTTGAAAGTGACAAACAAAATTAGGACATCATGTAAACCTAAAAAGATGAAAATGCAAATTTTCCTTCTGTTTCCTTCTCTTCTTGTTATGCTTGAACTTATTTTCCTTGACCCTTGGATTTCTACATTGTCTGAGGTTGTTTCATGCATCCTAAGTAAGGATGTATATCGATCTTTATGATATATGGTGGTTGTTAATTTATGATTCATAATTTAAATAAGGAGAGAAGTTGACAAGTAGCTGCGGTGCTATTTTGTAGTGGTCTGATGATTAGAGAATTTGCTATCTACTGTCATCTTAAACTAGAAACAAGATCACAGTTTCACCATAGTGCATTAACAAGTTACAACCAAGACCATGCTTTTGGCTTCAGCATTCTCATACAATGAAGTAGCATACCAAGGAAACAAGCCAGCGTCTCTGTCGGCACCATTTGTTTTGAGGGAATAGGAGGGAAAGGAAAGAAAAGTATTTGGAGGGATAAGGTCTTTGATGTTTGGATTGGTTTTTGAGGAGGGAAAGGAAAGGATAGGGAGGGATAACATCTAGTTATCTTTTGTCAACATGCTTTCTGTCCAAAAGAGTGCAGAAACGGAAGGAAAGGAAACCACAATTAATGAAAATTTTAAAATTTCCTAAAAAACCTTGTGTGTTTACAGGGCAGACTTTTAAATTATGGATAAAAATGTAACTAATGCGTGATAATTTCATTTCCTTTCTTTTCCTTCCCTAATCCAAACAATATTTTCAATGTTTCCTTTCTTTTCCTTTCGTACTTAGTCCAAATAAGATGGATGGAATCCGCTTTCCTTTACCCTCTTTTCCTTTCTTTTCCACTGGAGTCTTCTTCTTTCCTGTCCTTCCCTTTCCTTCAATCCAAATGGTCCCTGTAAAGATGTACTAAAAATTAAGGACAAGGAAGCAAACTGTTTAAATGTGATCACCTGCAATTAATTAAGATAAAAAGTTATCTGCTTCTAAAACCTACACCCCCCCCCCCCCCTCTTCCAATGAAAACAAAACCCGGGGCAAGGGAAACTCTCCCTCTGTATGCTCATTGAACTTGTAATTCCTATTTTGGTGGCAGGGGTTGCTATTTCCAAATTGGTAACTCATTGAAGCTAGGGATGTCAATTGGCACTGCCTTCAGAACAGCTTTGGGTACATGGTCTTCTTGGGTTGATACAATGATTAACCCAAACAGGACACGCGTCTTTTTTCGAACTTTTGAACCATCTCACTGGAGGTATGTATCAATAATTATTAGAACTGAAAAAATATTGTTCTTGGCTGTCACCTGTATTGCTTTTGACTCTATTGCTATGTGTTTCTCTCCTGATGGAATACCAAATAAGAACTCAATTAAATGGCCATTCCCTGCATAGCTTAGCATTTCTGAGCCAAGCTTTGCTCTAACTTGGTATAATTTTTGATGTCCAACTTCTGAGTATAAGTAGTTTTCTGTTCGAAAGGATATTGAGCTTTCATAGTCTTTACATAAAATGGCTATTCTTGTAGACGCCATGTTCACAAGTTGCACTGTCTAATTTAAATTAGTCTTTGCCCATCATTTGTTGCATTTAATTTTTCTATAGTTGTTCATTCTTATGAATTGAATAACTCACCTTGAGTTGCAATGTTTCGCTTTGGGATGACTTATCAAGCTGCCTTTATCTGTAGTGGTGACGAAACTCTGCGCTTATGCAATATGACGAGTCAACCTCTTTCAGAAACCGAAGGGAAAGACAGTAGCCCATTTTCGGACACCGTATTTGATGTGGTGAAAAACATGGCAGTTCCAGTAACTGTTCTGCACATAACTCCCTTGTCAGCTTTTAGGAGAGATGCACATGTGGGTATATGGAGCGACAAACCAAATATGTCGGACTGCAGCCACTGGTGTCTACCAGGAGTACCTGATATATGGAACGAAATACTCTTTCACCTGCTTCCTGGCTTCAAAGATGCATCCTCAGAGTGAGCTAACAGAGTAAGTTTGGCTGCCTTAACTTCACTGATCACCACGTCACCCAAAGATTAAATGGTTGACAGGATAACATAAAATTATGGCAACTGCTACAACAATTTTGTCTTGTTATTCTAGTTCAGCTGAAAATGTGATTCAGTGTCCAGTCGAAGCAGTTTTAATCTAAATAAAAGAACAACTTCACATGACCTATAGCATTGCCATCACCAAGCATTTAATACTTCTCCCATATTTTATTGGTTTTTCTGAAGTGGTAGGCCCAAAATAAAGGACATAAATAACAGTCACAACCTTCATTAAGAATGACTTAGGCTTTTGTAATGTTTATAGAACATTCTAAGCCTAAGCCAAGTTGCAACAAGTATGACAGTGAGGAATTCTTCTTGAACAATGTAGACTAATAGAAAGGAAATATTCTCTAGAGTTCTCCAGGTGAATTATTGAGGATAAATGCTTGGAAGCTTCTGAAGTAGTCAGTGACTTTGAACATATTTTTGTCCATGACATCTTCATATAGACAATTGATCGTCTCAACCAAACAGCTGGACTATACAGGTTTTCTTCAGCCATCTGCTTCTTTTCCTTCACCTTCACTTTATGCGGTTAGTTGCTTTCTTAATCTGGTGTTAGGAGCTTACAATCTCTCTTAGATATTGCTAATGAACATCATTTTCCGCTGAAATGTCAGCTGGCAAAAACTTAAGTTCTACACTTCCATAACTAACCAACACTACTCCTCTTACCACCCAAACTTTGCTTTCCCGTATGCTTTCTGTTTGTAAGCTTCTGCTGGATGATAATTGTCATAAAACCTGATAATATGAATGTTGGAATCACTTTCAAAACATTGTCATCTCACTGACCGCAGTTTAGCTTTGTATATATTTTAGGAAATTGACTAATCAAAAGCAAAGTGATGGAATTGATGATTTCATGAAGCTTCTAAATGGAGTGTCCTGTCTGATAAGCTTCTGTGATGCATGCAGGTCCTGCGTAACAGGATACGAACCATCCTTCCTAACCTGTTCAACTGTATATTTTTCCTTGAAGAAAGGAGGTCAAGCACAATTTTGCATCAGTAAAACTAAAGGAGTGTATAGCCAGCCACGTCTAGAGAGAAATCATGTATCATGACTTCATTTGTTCATTCTTTTCAATTCATTTTTGCACAGAACAGAAAAGATGTAACTTCATTATTGATTTTTCTTAAACATTTTGCAATTTATTCATTGATTGTGATTGAATTGCTCATGCTTGCAATTTATATCTATGTTTTAAAATTCGAACTGGACCGGCTGGTCCGACTGGATCCAGCTAGGCATCCGGTCCAAATCATGTTAAAAGACTGTCTTTTAAAAGCCATATTTGACCGGAAACCAGTGAAACCGGACAAAACCTTGATTGCATATTTCGTAAAAACTCCCACATGTACGAATTTCATCAAGACTTGGACCACTAAAAGGGATAAAATAAAGAAAAAAAAAACATTGAGAGAAAAGGTAAGGATAACACTAGTAAAGAAACATTAACAGTTTTCATTTGAAGGAAATACAAATTCACATTAAAACAAGATATCAATCCTTTGGGTAAATACACCAAAAGAGGAAGAAGACTCAACTTACTCAAATAATACAAGAACTACTACAAGAGAAAAATAAAAATCTAATTAATAATAAAGATCCCTCTTGATTAATCTTGAACATGGGATTAATCTTCATGGGGATAAACCAAAAAGAAGGGGTGCACGAAACAGGAAAATTCCCCTGCAGCTACAATGGTTCAATTCTATGTTGCCCAAATAATAAATCAAAATCCAGCCATAAGAGGAATGGAAAAGTCTGAATTTCCAACATCCCCACTCAGAAAATCTCCAAACTGCAAAAGTTCTGCCATGGGATCATCCATGGCAATGTCTGTTTCCAAAGGAATTTGTGGAAATTCATACCCCGTAAGGAGGGGGTTTTCGTAACTGGAACCAATTGGATCGCTGTTCTGCAATTGGGGCAGCATATCAAAATCAGAGTCAATTGGGATTTGGCGCCTCACCTCAAAATCAGTAGAAACTTCAGCCCCTTCACCAAAATCACCGGAAAATTTCTCCCAATCAGTGCAGAGTTGGTCCCAATCACTAAAATCAGTGGAAGACTCGTCCCAATAAGAAAACCCACTTCCAAGAAATTGCGAAATTTCCTCCTGATGAGGCGACTGAATCAAAGTAGAAGTTTTTTCATCCTGATCAGGGTCAAGATCAACAAAATCAAGAACCTTTCCAGGGTTTTCAGTTTCTTCTTGATCGAGAAAATCAATAGCATCAAGATACTCTGCAGCATTGTCAATCTCATACTGATCAAAGTCGAAAAGATCAACAGCATTATCCATCTTATCAATTTCAGCAACATTTATTGCTGCTGCACCGTTCTTGACGATCCTTTCCTCAATCTTGCTCTTGATTGCTTCAATTTTACTGTCCAGTATCTTAACCAACTCGACACGATCAATTTCTCCATCTGTCGACTTCTTCAGAGGGTGCATCTTATCAATTTCAGCAACATTTATTGCCGCTGCACCATTCTTGACCATCCTTTCCTCAATCTTGTTCTTGATTGCTTCAATTTTACTGTCCAATATCTTAACCAACTCGACAGGATCAATTTCTCCATCTGTCGACTTCTTCGGAGGGTGCTCTCTGTTCTTGGCTGACAGTGATCGAGCTTGTTCTTTTTCAGAATACTTGTCAAGAACAGATTGAACATCATTGTGATTCTCAGGCCAGGTTTGGATTTTGCCACTAGGCTCAATGATCACCACACAAACTGGTATATCACACAGCAATGCCAGCTCCATTGCCTTCTTCTTGATTCCAGCAACCCTGTTCTTGCAGACTTTGAAGGATACCTTAGAATTCACGGATTGCTTAGACTTCGAACTCTTCAGTGCCTTCTTCTCCATGGTTGCATACGAGAATTGAAGGAGGCGTGAGTTTTACGGAGAAGAATTGAAGCAACGGCCAGTTGAGTTTAAGTACGACAATTCGGAAAGAATAAGAATTTGGAAAGTAGGAATTAGAAAGCGGTATGTTATGTAAAATATTGTCCCAAGACTGTTTGTAAACTAATATTTGTTTATTTATTTATTTATTTCTTCCCTATGGGAGAATTGGCAATGAACTTATTTAAAATAGTTTGAACTTATTTTAAGCATTTTTTTTAGTTAAGAAATTTTAACTTAAAAAATCTTGATGATTTTACCTTTGTAATTTTATTTGGTTGGTGGTTTTGCAAATTCCATAATTTTATTTATAAAAGTTTACTTTTCTTTAATGTAACGAAATTAAATTGTCTAAACAATAGATATGATGATAAAGTACTAATGCAAGAGATAAAGGTATAAACAACCAAGGGATGGAACTCAATAAATCACAGAGCGCAAAATAAATAGAAAATTTCTTACAAAATGACAATGCAAATATTCTATCATGGTTATAGAAAATATCTTACTTACTGGTATAGGTTAGATTGAGTGTGGGTTTTTAAAATATGCAACAAAGTTAAAATGGATTGAGTTTAAGAAAAATTAAGCTTAACCCAATGTAAGCCCCCTGCGCGCACACACATATATATAATCTTTTTCCAATAATTGAGGAATACTCAAAAGGTTTTGATCAATTTTGGAACATATAAAACATCAGAAATTAATTTCAAACCTGTGTACCCTTCAATTGCCGGTGTTCCTATGCCTTTTATAGCAAGATAAGCTCCATTTCCAATCCGGACTCTAGTAATAGCAGTTTTATCAAGCTTTTTGAAAAGCTCTTGATTATAAGTCATGTGTTTTGTAGAACCACTATCTATAAGCCAGCTTTCCACAGAGCTATTAGTGGCGAAACATGAATATGCAAACAATTGCTCCTCCTGCGGTTAATTCTCCGCAGCCTTGGCTTTTCCTTGTTGCTGTTGAGACTTGCATATCTTTTCCACATGCCCTAACTGACCACATTTGTGACATCTTACATCTGGGTTCCACCAACACCTTTTTTGTGGATGATTGGTTTTTTTACAATAAGGGCAAAGCGGAAATACTTGAGATTTGTTGTTTCCAGGCATTTTTTTGTTGTTCTTCATGTTCTTGCCCCTGTTGTTGTTTTGTGATATGGCTTGAAAGGCACCTTCCACTGATTCTTCTTGCCTCATCAGCCTTCTGTGTTCTTGTGCCTGTAGTGCATTTAACAATTCTGCCAAGGTGATACATGACAGATCTTTTGAGTTTTCCAAGGCCATGGTTGTAGCCTTAAACTTTTCAGGGATTGTAACTAGAATTTTTTGAACTATTCTAGAATCAGAAAAATTAGTACCAAGAAGTCTTACTTTATTGACTATGTCAAGGAGTCTATCAGAATAGTCCTTGATAGTTTCTGATCCTTTCATCTTCTGCATCTCAAATTCTCGAATCAAGTTCAACACTCGCATCCCTTTGATTTTTTCATCTCCTTCATATTCATTCTTCAAGAAATTCCAGATCTCATGCGCCGTTTTCAATGTCATGATTCTTGAAAAGATTGTGGATGTGACAATTGCATATAGACTTGCTTTGACTTTCGATTTCCTTTGTCTCCTCTCATTATGGTGTTTCATTTGAGCAATTGTTGGATTGTTTAGAAGAGGAAGTACTTCATAATCATCTTCTATAGGCTCCCACAAATCATTTCTACCAATATAGGCTTCCATTCTGACAGCCTACATTTGATAATTTGTTCCATCGAATATGGGAGGTCCAAGTTGATGAGTAGAGGAAACCTCTGGATTCATTGTAATAAGGGTAAATGTTTTAAAGAATGTGTTTAAACTCTCTCAATCCTCATAGATCCCTCAAGATGAAAGCTCTGGTGCCACTCTGTTGGATTATTAGAGTAGAGAAAGTAGAACAAGAATGAAAACTTTTGTATTGCAGAAGTCACATTTTATTGAGTTATAAGCCATGCTTTTATATAGCATAAAGAAAACAAAATTAGAGAAAAACTCTGGAAAAAGATCTGCTAGAGATAAGATCCTAGAATCATAATCATAACAAGTATTTTTACTTATCTATTGCTTAAAAAATAGCAAAGTGAATAACTAATTATTGCAATCTGTTAGCAGTTCCACAAATCATGCTATTCAATAGTTTTTCTTAAACATTTTGCAATCTATTCATTGATTGTGATTGAATTGCTCATGCTTGCAATTTATATCTATGTTTTAAAATTCAAACTAGACCGGCTGGTCCGACTGGGAACCGGCTAGGCATCCAGTCGAAATCATCTTAAAAGACTGCCTTTTAAAAGCCAGATTTGACCGAAACCAGTGAAACCGGACAAAACCTGGATTTATATCAAAATTAGTATTTTTTTTTTCCCCGTGACTTGATTGCATATTTCGTAAAAACTCCCACATGTACGAATTTCATCAAGACTTGGACCAACTAAAAGGGATAAAATAAAGAAAAAAAAAACATTGAGAGAAAAGGAAAGGACAACACTAGTAAAGAAACATTAACAGTTTTAATTTGAAGGAAATACAAATTCACATTAAAACAAGATATCAATCCTTTCGGTAAATACACCAAAAGAGGAAGAAGACTCAATTTACTCAAATAATACAAGAACTACTACAAGAGGAAAATAAAAATCTAATTAAGTATAAAGATCCCTCTTGATTAATCTTGAACATGGGATTAATCTTCATGGGGATAAACCAAAAAGAAGGGGTGCACGAAACAGGAAAATTCCCCTGCAGCTACAAGGGTTCAATTCTATGTTGCCCAAATAATAAATCAAAATCCAGCCATAAGAGGAATGGAAAAGTCTGAATTTCCAACATCCCCACTCAGAAAATCTCCAAACTGCAAAAGTTCTGCCATGGGATCATCCATGGCAACGTCTGTTTCCAAAGGAATTTGTGGAAATTCATAACCTGTTAAGGAGGGGGTTTTCATAACTGGAACCAATTGGATCGCTGTTCTGCAATTGGGGCAGCATATCAAAATCAGAGTCAATTGGGAATTGGCGCCTCACCTCAAAATCAGTAGAAACTTCAGCCCATTCACCAGAATCACCGGAAAATTTCTCCCAATCAGTGCAGAGTTGGTCCCAATCACTAAAATCAGTGGAAGACTCGTCCCAATAAGAAAACCCACTTCCAAGAAATTGCGAAATTTCCTCCTGATGAGGCGACTGAATCAAAGTAGAAGTTTTTTCATCCTGATCAGGGTCAAGATCAACAAAATCAAGAACCTTTCCAGGGTTTTCAGTTTCTTCTTGATCGAGAAAATCAATAGCATCAAGATACTCTGCAGCATTGTCAATCTCATACTGATCAAAGTCGAAAAGATCAACAGCATTATCCATCTTATCAATTTCAGCAACACTTATTGCTGCTGCACCGTTCTTGACGATCCTTTCCTCAATCTTGCTCTTGATTGCTTCAATTTTACTGTCCAGTATCTTAACCAACTCGACACGATCAATTTCTCCATCTGTCGACTTCTTCAGAGGGTGCATCTTATCAATTTCAGCAACATTTATTGCCACTGCACCATTCTTGACCATCCTTTCCTCAATCTTGTTCTTGATTGCTTCAATTTTACTGTCCAATATCTTAACCAACTCGACAGGATCAATTTCTCCATCTGTCGACTTCTTCGGAGGGTGCTCTCTGTTCTTGGCTGATAGTGATCGAGCTTGTTCTTTTTCAGAATACTTGTCAAGAACAGATTGAACATCATTGTGATTCTCAGGCCAGGTTTGGATTTTGCCACTAGGATCAATGATCACCACACAAACGGGTATATCACACAGCAATGCGAGCTCCATTGCCTTCTTCTTGATTCCAGCAACCCTGTTCTTGCAGACTTTGAAGGATACCTTGGAATTCAGGGATTGCTTAGACTTCGAACTCTTCAGTGCCTTCTTCTCCATGGTTGCATACGAGAATTGAAGGAGGCGTGAGTTTTACGGAGAAGAATTGACGCAACGGCCAGTTGAGTTTAAGTACGACAATTCGGAAAGAATAAGAATTTGGAAAGTAGGAATTAGAAAGCGGTATGTCATGTAAAATTGTCCCAAGACAGTTTATAAACTAATATTCATTTATTTATTTATTTCTTCTCTATGGGAGAATTGGCAATTAGCTTATTTAAAATAGTTTGAACTTATTTTAATTAGTGAAGAAATTTTAACCGAAAAAGTCTTGATGATTTTACCTTTGTAATTTTATTTGGTTGGTAGTTTTGCAAATTCCATATTTTTGTATATAAAAGTTTATTTTTCTTTAATGTAACGAAATTAAATTGTCTAAACAATAGATATGATGATAATGTACTAATGCAAGAGATAAAGGTATAAACAACAAAGTGATGGAACTTAATAAATCGCACACCGTAAAATAAATAGAAAATCTCTTACAAAATGACAATGTAAATACTCTATCATGGTTATAAAAAAAATACCTTACTTGCTAGTATAGGTTAGGTTGAGTGTGGGTTTTTAAAATATGCAACAAAGTTAAAATGGATTGAGTTTAAGAAAAACTAAGCTTAACCTAATTTAAGCCCCCCCCGCGCGCACACAAACATATATATATATGTTGTATTAAAATTATATTATACTAACATTTATGCTATGTATTATTCATTGTTCTAATATTTAATATTGTTCAAGAATTTTATAATTCTAATTTGGGTTACTCTTCTATTAATTTGGGTTATACTTCTATTAAACTATAATTTTAAAGGGCGAAATTTTAGAATTTTAGTCAGCCTAATTTTAAGTCCGAAACTGGAAGTGCAATAAATTAAAAGACCCAAAATAGTTCAAATCATAGTTATTAAACCCGGCCCGATCCGGCGGTTCGACCGGTCAACCCGGCTAACCGGCCACTAAACCGGGCCGGTTCTTCAATTGGATCATTTCTGCATATGAACCGTTGACTTTTCAACGGACCGACGGTTCAACCGGATTAAACCGGAAACCCGGCCGGTTTTGTGGGCAGACCGGGTTTGAGGAAAAAATGTTTTTCCAAGCCTTTGCTTGGGTTCGAACTTCAGACTAGGGGTGCAAACGAGCCGACCTCGAGTCGAATTTTGGCTAATCGAGCAGAGTTCAAGTCAATTTTGTGAAGCTCGAACTCGAGTTCGAGCTCGAGTTTAAAAAATAAAAAAATAATTATTATTATTTTATTTTTAAAAAATAAAAAATAATTATTTATTTTTAAAAATGAATTTTTTTAACAAATAATAAAATATTAGGGATATATATGTAATTTTACTATTAAAATAAAAAATATATATATAATTGAGCTCGCGAGCCAACGAACTTAATGTTTTTGAGCTCGAGCTCGACTCGAGCTCGATATTGACGAGCTCGAGTCGAGCTCGTATTCGAGCCGCTCGCGATCGGCTCGCGAAACACCCCTACTTCAGACCTTTGGTATTGTTTGTGCGTAGCTCACCACCAGGCCACTTTGTGACTTGTTCATTAATGGTCATTCTTATGCTATATGAATGTTTTGTTAATTTCATCTTTATTTTTTTAAACTCTCCAAAACAAATGTATTTGGAATCTTTTAATAAAACTTATGACCCCTATATTCTATAAATTATAAAATAGATTTCAAAAATAACATATTACATAATTTATTTTAAAGACAAATATTGTTTTTTAAATATTTTTGTGCATTTAAAATTTGTAAATAACCTAGATAATTACAGTAAACATCTACACTTGAAGTTTAGTGGATTACTTATTAAATTTATGTTTTGCTGATTCTTATATGAATTAAATATTCTATAGCAAATTAAATTAAATGAATATTTGTTATGACATTATTTATTACAATTTATCTCATATATCCTATATCAAAATTTATAAAATATAATATTTAAATATATGTAATGATCCACTGGTTCAACCACTCACCCACCGGTTGAACCAGTGACCCGTTGACCCACCTCCTTCGCCGGTCTCCTCTCCGGGCCGAATTTAATAACTATGGTTCAAATCCGAGCAAGCCGAGTCTAAGCCCACCAATTAAATTTTTTTCTGGGCCTAAGTTTGAGCTGATCATAACTTCACAAAAAAAAAAAAAGCTCAATTCACAGCCAAACCTAAAGGACTTCCGAATCACCTATTAGATTGACTTTTGAAAAAAATATATAAAGATGATGGATGAGTCAAGAAGGCAAGGGTCGGTTTGACTAGAAAAGGCAAGTGGCTATTTGGAAGAATTTGGACAAGATCTTGGTTGAAAATGATCTTGATAAGTTGTTGAAATTTAAAATAAGGACGAATTCGAACATTTCTAAAGACAGTGTGAGATTTAGAAGATCAAATCAAATCGACTTACATATGGTAAGAAATCCTGAAAATATAATTTTGATTAGAATTTGACCTTCCAAAATTCAAAATCAAGATAAAAATGAGGAAAGTAAATTGACTAGACCTAAAAAGGCATATTAAATTATTTGAAGTTAAATATTATGATTAAGCACTAATTCAAGATAAAAGTATAAATAAGCATAGAGCTTACTAAACCACACAGCAAAACAAGTAAAAAAAAAATTTCATATAAACTGACAGTGTAATACTGTCTCACATACATACACATATGTATACATATACACACAGACACACGCGAATATATATATATATATAATTGGCATAGGTGTACTAGAACCCCTCCTTTAAATCTATAGTTACAATTTACACCCTAAATTAAAATCAAATTGAAAGTATAACCCAATTTGAGATTTAACTATAACCCATTTATGTTTTGGATTTGTCTCAGATATTCAGAGAGCCACTAGTCAAATAGTATTCCACGTATTGATTTTGCTTTCAAAAAGTGAAACTCAAGAAATATAAAGTAGAGAAAATATATTAAGTTCATATGTGTTGATGAGTACCTAAAATACCGTACAAAATCCTTTTTTTTTTTTTGAAGGAAACTGTACAAAATCCTTAAGCCACGCATTGTCAATAGACACTAGTACAATGGCAATCTTTTTTTTTTTTTTTTTTCGCAACGTAACATTCCTATAACTTAATCTATCCTAATTTAGGGGAAGGGGGAGCCAATGGAAGTAGAAACTCTATCGGAGAAAGCTACCGAAGACAGCCACATATAGCGATAATAATAGTCACTCATCCATTATTTTTACGTAAATTTTCTCTTTCGCACATAATCACACATTAGCTGCAGACACCCATTATTTCCAATAATAATAAGTATAAATGTTGACAAATTGCATTTAACATCTGGTATCAATATTAAAACAAGTGAAGAAAAAAAACATAAAGACAAAGATTATGAAAATAATGATAAAACTATCGCATCTTTTGTTTTAATTAAAAGAGGAAAATAACAACAATGGGACACACATTTTTCAGTGTTATACAAAGGATGAATAGCCCATCCATTGGAAATTAGCTCATTTGTAGCGCAATGCCCATTTCAAGTGTTTTTTTTTTCGGGGTGTGGTGCGACATAGGCCAATCAATTGGGATGGGCTACCCTGAACACTAGTTGTTCGGCCCAGAATTTATTGGGTTGAGCCTTATGCAATATGAACTGAGTTGAGTTTGGAATAAAATATTTTGCCTAAACAAATCTAGTTAAATGGTTGAATTTTAGATGGCAAACTATGAAGGTTTTTCTTCTTCTTCTTGTCTTTCTTTTTTTTTTTTTTTTTTAACATCCCATCCCTAATTGTCAGGCACAAAATCATTCCACCCCTAACTGTGAGGCACAAAATTCGAACGTTCAATTTAGCAATGGGGAAGACTCTAAAACCCTCCTCTGGTCATTAGATCGATTTCAGCGATTGGTGAGTTATATTTTTTTTATCATAAAATTCAAGATATTAGAAAAACATCTATAGATTGGTTGGTTATTTCATTTATTAATTGAAAAAATACATGACTTGAGTTGGGCCAATCCGAATTCGTTTCAATACCCTACTTTTTTGGTGAGTGGAACATGAGCTACAAAAAATATAAGTCTAATTGAGTTGAGTTTGAATTCAAAAGATTGATATTTTGTGTGAGTTAGATTTGAGTGCGTCAAAATCTGACTCATATTACCCAATTAACAGGCCTAGTTGGACACCTAGGGATCAAATATCTATTTTTCGTTTTTCGGTGGCAGAGAAAGTTCAAGGTAAAATTTCTGAAGCACCACTGCATATATATATATTATATGATATAGCTAGGTGAAAAAGCAATCAATCATCTAAAACAAGAATATTTCCCAGAGAAAAGCAAAAAGGAAACGCGAAAGATTGAAGAATACGATTACAATAAATAACCATCGACTAACTTGTTAATACTTAATATCATGGAACATAAGAAGTTGCTAACGTTAAAACTAAAAGAAAACCTTTAACATTTCTTTCTAAGGAATCTGCTTGATCCTCAAATTCCTCGTTACAAGAAAATATTCTACTAAAGAAAATCACCCTTTCAAAACATAATTTTCTCGGAATCCCTCTTCCTACTTTGATAACTGTAAACCAAAAATAAACAAACAAATATATTGTTGCAACTTCAGAAGGTAGTAGCTTCACCATTAGTGCTTGATTTCATGATTAGTGTTGAGAAGTGATTGGTATCCGTGCATCACGAGCTCATATGTTGTATATCTTGACTACCCCATACCTTCGCTTCTTGATGTTTTCTTCACTTTGAACGCCCTTTTCAATGTCGGAGTCCTCATCAGGACAAAAAGAGGACGGGGATGATTTTACTGCCTTGCCTCCGATGAAAATTCTCTCTAATATTGAGAAGCAATCAGCAAGAAGCACAAAAAGAAAAGCAGCACATATAACAACATAAATTACGCCAATGGGAATCATAAAAGCGGCAAGGCCAATGTGGTATGCCCGCCCAGAACTGCCAACAGGCTCCTGGCTGGCCAGCTGAATGCAGTTGGTGGCTCCCATGATCGCAGCGTTTACTGCCATCCAAGTTGTGAACATGCAAAAGCCAATCAAGAGAAGACGATAACATGATTCCTCTGTCTCATCATCATCATCATCAGGGCCATAAGATGATTCTTTCCAACTGGGATTGTTGTTGCAGTCCATGTCTTCCATGAAGCACTTTCCTTCCCCCTGGAAGATGGAAATCCAAGAAAGTGAACTTCGATTATCTCTTTGCCTGAAGAATGATTGATTCTTGACTTCCAGGGAAACTGAACTTCAATCGTCTCTTGCTTGAAGAATGATTGATTCTTGACTCCAACTGAGATTATATAGGGATCTGAATGGTGCAATATGGGAAACTGCAGCAGACACTGCAAGTTACCAAAAAGTGGATAACCGACTTACCCTACTATGGAAAGGAAATCTTGTCACAGTTTTTGGAATCCTTCGTTCAATTTCCAATATCGATGGACAAGTTTCCATTCCCACACTTCCTTTTCCTTCGTTCAATATCTAATTTCCTTTGTCATTTGTTTACAAAATTTTCTTAGACGAACTACTCAATGAGACCCTTGTCCTAGTTAGTCCAGTTTATGCTGTTAGGTGATTCCAAGGATTTACTTCTTGTAAATTTACATGTTACAATTCTTCGTCTAAAATTTTGGGTAATAGTATAAAAGAAATACGAAATTAAAGAGTGGCATTTTTGTTTTCCTAAAAAATTTCTTGTCATTTTTCACAGGTTTTTCGTGTTCAAGATATTGCAAAAAGAATACACACCAAAGGGATAAACAATTCAATTCAACTCATTGAATTTTCTAATCAACCAGGTCAAAAAGAAGAAAGACATTGGAACAAAGTAAGAGAAAAGAAAAGTATAAGAAGAAGGTCAAAGGTTCGAAAAGCACGAACTAGCACATGAATCAAATCCCCACTCAAGCTGGCACAAAATACTTGGGAGAGTTTAAGTGTAGCATATCTTTTGCAAACAATGATGGAGTCCTCAATTACGCAACGCGAAGTGTAGATGACTCCTGTACATGCTACAAGCGGAATATACCACATAACTGCAAACCTGTTTCTTTTTTAAACAGTGGCAATTTGCCTAACTTCATGAGAAGCTGTCTAGATACCTATTACATTAACTATTGCTACTTTTGCTCTTCCACTCACCACCCATCCACAACCCTTCCACACCCAAAAACGCAGAAGAGGAAAAATGGAAAAGAAGGGTGTCATTCTATACAGATAGGAACATTACAGTCAGTCAATGACAATAGGAGTTATACGCCTTTTGGCAGGTTTATTTGCTGTGGGAGTGGCCAATGTAGCTGTGGAAGCTTGCTTTTCGTCATTATGAGCTTCAGCCTTCTCACTTTCTGCACCATCAAGGCTGTTGTCAGGCTCAGTTTTTGTGAAAGAAGCCCCTTGCGCCTGCTGCAGAGTTTTACAGTCATCCACGATGTTTCTCTCTTCTGCAAGATGAATCATGGCTGATCAGAAAATGACAATCATGATTGGAAGACTTTGTGAGATGCATTTGTCAGTATAAGTTCAAAAATAAACCTGAAACAGGGACTGATGATCCCAGCTCCTGATTTTGAAATTCTAGGAGAGTACAATAGCCATCTTGTGAGGACAATGCCAAATATTTGCCATTTGGTGACCTGTTCACATCAAAAAAGTATAAAAAGTAAGTAACCAAAGTTCAGGATTTACTTCTATCAGCATTGCTGCTGATAAGAGCAGCACTAAACCTAAATAGAACAACTAAAAGTACCAGGCAATGTCAGTTATAGCTGCATAATGAAGTCCAGCCAGGATTGATATTGGTTCAATACCCTCCGTATCATAGATATATAAAGAGTTCAAAGTGGCCAGCGCAAAGATAAGGCGATAAGGGAGACTAAAGAAGTCAGCTGTACAATTACCAAGTGGATTTCTCATCAAATATAGGAGCCATACGGTACACTGAAAAGGATCTAGAATATGATTTTAACAAAAATTTACATGACTTTAATCCTCGCAAGCTAAATCTCACAGGGCAGAACCGCACTGCCACAACAGGTTTGCTGGCACCAGGAAGCATCAAAGCAGGTCTAAACGTTGACCAAAAAAAAAAAAAAGTTTAGTTAAACAAAAGGTACAGCCCTGTTAAATGAAAAATGTATCAATGACCATGATTAATGTCCAAATAAGTATGCAATTTCACATGTAATCTTAAGGACAAGAGTACAGGGGAAAAAAAATGCTAATCTATCATATCTAGAAACAAGCTGATAAGATACTTGTGATTAAAATAAAAATGAAGAGTAGACTTACCTAGAAAGATCATTTCTAGAAAGGATATAGGCAGCATTTACAAATTCAGAAGATGGTGTATGTTTGAAAGAACCTGATATAGCACATAAATCATTAGTAGCATTCTAATGCATAAAACATTAACTGGCCTCTTAATCTCCAGTGAAAAATGACAAGAAAATATAGGAACAGGAGTAAGATGGTTCACTCCATGGCAACCACACCAACTGCACTGCTAACATAAAGCACATGAAAAAGATCTCCAGATAAGGATCAAAGATTGCATAGATGTTTATTTAGCAACATAAAAGTACATTTAGTCCAATATTCACTAGCACCATGTGTGCAGGAAACCATCTAATATTTCCTCAATATAACTAAGTAATGAAGGTACGGCATTCCTCCTTTCTCCTTGATGTTTGGGAATGAACAATAAATACTAAAGGAGAATGTCAAAAATTCTGAGAGGTGAGGTGCAGTGCAGAGGAGAGGATAGATAATGCCAAGAGACAAAAAGAACTTATTAAAGCAACTTATTAGAGAAATGTCAAAATAACAACTTATTAAAGCAATACCTGCAGGCACAAGTAAAAATGATCCATCAGGAGACCAAGCTAATCTTCGGAAAAAAGATGGCAGTGTCTCATCATGGAAGAGGTGATTTTTAGCTGTCTGCATTTTGATACCACATATAAGACTCTTAAAAAAAGGAAAAGAAAAAAAGAGATTTAGTTCTGGCATGTGCCAGCAGAAGAAATTTCTAACCTTGGATTCATCTGTAGTCTGTGGTTCCAACCTGGATATGACATACTGACAAATGTAGTTCATCCTATCATTTCCTTTTGTTTTAGATGGCTTGTTGACATAAATCCTGCACGTTCTATCTGAGCTGAGCGAAGCTAAAAACTTAGCTAATGGATCCCATGCAACACCTTGGACATAATGAGAATGGCCATCTAAAATTTGATGCACAGAACCTGAAAGGTTAACATCAACCAATAGGTTTACTAAGAACAATGTCTGAACATCTAACAGCTTCAGATTTTCTTCTGCATCTTCACTAACTATATGCGCAAGAGCTATCAACTGATGCACAAATAATATAACAGCTCACATTCGCTGCCCTACCTTTATTCACATCCCATATGATACAAGTGTTGTCAACAGATCCAGAAATAAGAAATGTACCATCAGTGGACCACTGCAAGTCCAATACATCCTTACGATGAAACCTAGAAAAGGTCATTAGTCAGTACGGAAGCAAAAGCAATACCCCTTGTCCTGAAATCATTCGCCTGCCATTGCTGCTGAGAATTCATATTGACATCAATCCATTTGATGCAGCAATGACAAGACATGTTATATAACTAGACCATGATTAGTTCACCACATTCTCAAACAGTAAGACAAGATCTTTTAATTAAGACTACAAAACAAAAGATTGTTTTTGAACCAAATGTATTATTACATGGTCTTGATTCTGGAGTCAGTCTTAAATTCTTGGGCTAGAATTAATTTGATGGGATCACTGCACCCAGGTATTCGTCAAACTGGCTAAGGTAAGGTCAAACATAAAATTGAACACTCCCATTCTCCCACCACCCATTATACACCCTGAAGGGTTCAAATTAATTATAAGTCACAAAAAGAGATAGCAATAGAAAGGAAATAATCCATAAGAGAAACAAGAGTTAGTCAACTATGGGAATAAACATGACATCAGTGATAGCTTACGATAATATCTTCAAGAACTTCCATGTTTCTCCAGCATCATTAGAATGTAACTTCCATAGGACAAGTTCACCACCTATACTAGAAAAAGTTAAGCTCAGAAATTGACATCACAGATGTAGATACCAAGGCAGGTAATAAAAGAAAGGATATAACTAACAACAATTAAGTATGAAAAGCTGATTCCAGAATCTTATTCATACCATCAGCACCAGATGCCAGTTGTTCTCCTGCATAGTTACTGTGAATCAGATCTCCGAATTTACAGCAGACATGACAATGATAATTTTGGAAGTAATGAATACACAGGCAGACATATAAAGAGATTTTGGGGCCATACATTTAAGTTTAGCATAAAATCTCGATAAGGAAAGAAACACTTAACCTGACAAACTAAAGGACTCTCGATGAAACTTCAAAAACTAATCAACAGAAAAAAACTTGGGAAAGCTGGTCATTCAAATGCAATCTTCCAGGTAAAAGCAAACCAAAACCAAACATATCTGAAAGCAACACCAATCAATAGAAAAGTACATATATATATATATATATATATATATCATGCTCCCTGAACATTTCTCATCTTTTGAAGCTCCGAAATGCTATCATCATTATCAAACAAAATAAGGTCTGGAAGGTCCATTATTGTTGATTCGTCCTTGTCTTTCAGTACTAAAGGGAAAAAAAGATCTTTTTAGGATGACATGCTGTGTTAGATAAGTTGAAGACTATTATGCTCAACTTTTGTCCATAGAGAAGTTGAATCATACTCATCCAGAGTGTGGAATGTGTTATGTGCAACTAGTAGACAGATGTTGGATTCGGAAGCTATTCAACTTCAAGATTGAGATTGACTCCATTACAATGCACAGGCAACCAAAATGGCATCTTCATGCAAAAAAAAAAAAATCATGATTGTACAACCACTAAAACTTATCAACTGGGAAGATCTATAGGTTTCAGTACATGATTTTATGTTCTATATTCTCTCGAGGAAAAAAGTTGATAAATACCAAGAATTATACATCATTGCAGTTATGCAATCAAAGATGATTGTTCTCTCCATTAAAAGCTTAGACGCACATAGAGGCTCACATTCTTAAAAATTGTAATACTGCATAACACATTGCAAGCATATCAAATGAGAAAACTACTAACCCATGCTTAACAAAGGCAAGCAAATGAAGATCTCGATAACAGAACATAATATTCGTCTCTCAGATTACATATCATAATTGTTCTCAATCGGGAATACTCACAACCTTACCAGAAGGAGAAAAGCGAAGCACATTTACTGCTGAACCGTGGTAAGATAGGTTAGTTTTATATGAAGCTCCAGGACCCCTGTTTTGCTCTTCACCAGAACTTATCTCCCATAGCTGAAAATTGCATTTTGAAAAGTCAAGAATTCACTTCACATTATGCCACATTTCACCAAAATCATTTCTTTTTCCAGAAAATAAACTTCTAACATCAAAGAAGTGAATCCCAGAAAGCCCTTTTCTCTGTAACTAAAGCATGCAGTACCGATCTTGATTCCCATTTCATTACTATACCAACCCGAAATGACCAAATCATGAAATATCTTTGCCATCCTTTTGCCTTTCCATAGTAATTGCAGAAATATTAGGTAAAGCTTCAATTTTGCAGTCTAAGTATAAATAAAGACAATTAAATACCAGCTTCAGATATAATATTTAGAATTTTTTTATGTAAGACACACAAGTAAAGAAATGATAACACCAAATAAAAAAAAGAAAATCCACACAAATAAATTATAAAAAAGAGAAATTTCGCACCTAACCAGGAATTAAAATTGTACATAAATTAAAAAAGAAAAAGGCATAACTGATAAATAAGTGAGAGGAAAAAATTAGTAGAAGGAAACGACGTAGTATCACCTTTATGTCGAAATCGGCACCGCCGGTAGCTAGGAGACCTGAGAGAGAGTGAAAATCTAGGGTTAAGACTGGCTTGGTGTCGTGCCAATTAATTTGAACTGTTCCACCCTTCATTTTCCTTCTCTTTTTCCCTTTTTTCACAAAAAAAATTTGAAGTAATTGGAAAATCTTGAATGTTTTTGTGTTTCAGACTTCTCTGGGGAGGGATTTGGGCAGAAGTTATTGGGGTTTAGATGAAGAAAATGTGAAGCAGAAAGAATTGATGAGCTTATTAGGGGTTTTGTGCGGGTTTTCGATTTGGGGGGGATTTGGGTTTATTGGGGAGGATGGGTCTGTTTTTTTGGCGGGAAATTGGTGGGAGAAGGCCGCCGCTTCGTAAATCGAGTGTGTTTTGAAGGTGTTTTTCAAAATTTTACTATAATTATGTATATGAAAAATTTTTATTGTATATGTTTTTTGGATTGTTTTTTAGAGATATTTTTAAAATATGTTTTTGAGCATTTTTATAATTTACAATTTTTTTAGGATATTTTTTTTAAAATTTTACACGAACTACACTATCCCCTCCCTTTTCCTCCCCCTCTCTCCTTTCTCTTTATCTCCTCCTCCTCCTCCCTCTTTCCTCTCCCTTCTCCTTCCTCCCCTCCTTCCCCCCAACTCCAAACCACTCTCCTGCTTGCAGGTGGTGGCTGCGATTTTAGCCACCACTCTAACCACGACCGTCTTGGTCGCGATCAGATTTGATCGTGACTAGGAAGGTTGCGGTTAGTCGAGGGGAAGGAAATTTGGGGGTGGGGAAAGGAAAAAAAGAAAGGAGGAAGGAGAAGGAGAGAGAGGAAGAGGAAAGAAGGAGGAGGAGGAGGAGAGAGGGAAGAAAGATGGGCGGAGAAAGATAGGAGAGAGGAGAGAGGGTCGTGAGTGTGGGGGTGGTGGTGGCCATGGTGGTGGAGAGTAATGGGTAGTTGTGTGTTTTTTTTGTATATTTAGAGTTGTTTTTGATATATTGTATGGATATGGTGTTTTTGGAGTTGTTTTTGTTTGTGTATTACTGTAACATTGTAAATGAAAAAATTATTTTTCAAAAAAGTCTGAATCCAAACAGATGTCTTTTTAGAGATAGAGGTGAGAACAAAATGAACGGTGAAGGAAAAAAGCGGAAATTTGCTAAATTAGTCCCTCACATTTTCAAAAAAAAAAAAAACTTTTTTATCTCTCACATTTAAAATCAACCACAATAGTTTTTTAGATATAAAAAAAGTCTGTCCGCTTGGTCCTAAAACTCATTTCACCCATGTTTTTAAATTTGGAACAGATTGGTCGATCTGACCGGTCGAACCGAGAACCGATCAAGTGTTTGGTTCCAATTATTTTAAAAATTTGAGTTGGTAGAAATTCGGTCAATCCGATCAAAAACGGAGTTTGACCAGAAATCGAAAAAACAAGTAAAAACTGGGTTTTCTTATGTTTCCTTTTTATTGAATTTTTTTTCTTCCTTACTTCTAACTCCAAATCATTGTGAGCTCCCCCTCTGCTGCAAATCCATTTTCACTCTTTCATTTCAATTCAATCGTCAAAAATCAATGCTTTAACCTTTTTTTAAACAAGATCTAATTTTAAATCTTGTATTCAAAAGAAGAAAATACCCAAAAAATGCAAAAAAGGGAGTGAAGAAGAGAAAAGTTTGAAGAAAACAGATATTTCCTGAGTTTGAGAATAAATAACTAACAAAATAAGAATGAAAATGAAATTAAAAAGAAAAGAAGAAGAAGAATGGAGTTGCAGAATGGAATGCGTCAGGAGGAAGAGGAAGATGAAAATTTAGCAGTAATGCTCTATGGAATACGTTAGGAGTAGAGGAAGAAATGGGAAAGTGTGACGTGGGGTCAAAACATTTTCAATATTATATTTTGACTCCTAGGATGTTAAAAACTATTAATATATCTCAAATATTTTATACTTTATAAATATTGTCCTAAATTTTGGTGTTATTTTTCAATCAAATTCATAATTTTTATTCTAAACTTGTTAATGTTCATTGAATAATATAATTTACTGCTTGATCGTTCTAATTTCTTTGTATTTTCTTGTTAAATACATTTGAAACATCAATTATATACGAATATATCTTTATTGATATTAACACGCTCTTAGATATTTTACATACAATATTTTAATTTTAAAATAAATTTTATTTATGATGTCATCCGTTTCGATCCCAATCGAACCCATTGACCCTAACTCCTGAGTTTGATCGAGTCGATATTCGGTTCAAGTTTAAAAACAAAGGTTTGCTTCTCTGGTCAAAAAGCGCGCACCTCTCCCGCGTGCCTATAATTTTAAGGGCAAAAGTGAAAATACACTTCATTTCCTCTTAAGAAACACATCAACCACCAAAATCCTAAATATAAATCTCGATTGAATAAGGGAGATTTTAAGTTTTTTATTCTTCAATATCATGCCAACAACTCGCCAACAATGAAGGTGGAAAGATCATATTGCTTTATCTTATATGCTTTGTTTCCTCTTTGGATAGTAATTGAACTCTTGGTCGACAAACTAGCAAAATGCACATTCAAAAAGTAAGCAAACTACCTTAAAAAAAAAAGGCAAACTAACCCAAAGTAATTTTTCTTTTCAAATTCTTCTTTCTTACTCAACTTTCTAGCAGATTGATAGTTTTTAAGAAGTTAGATATAATTGACACCGATCTATTGCACACTGCGGGATCAGACCACTTGAAACAATGACAAGCATGATTTATCTAAAAAGCAAGAACAGGACATATTAAGAACCAATATTTTCCAAGACAACCAAAATGAAATATGGTCAGACTTACTCCATAGTTTGGACAGCCATAAAATCTCCCTCCCAGATTTGCAGATTTTCAAGAAGTCACAATCATGGGCTCTTTGCCACAATGGCATCGATTATTATTTGCTTTCATTGTACTTTTCAATGGGTGACTTTCTTAAACGTCTTTTCTTGCTCTTCTTTTATTGCTTGCAGGTAACCGTACCAAAATTTTCTTCTTTGATTGGGGGTTTGGTGACTTACAACTAGAGTTTTAGTAGCTAAAAAATGGAAAGAAGGGGGAAGAAAGGATTTGGTAGCTTACATTTTTTTTTTTAAAGAGATGAAATGAAGTATGTTCCTATTTTGCCCTTGAAATTATGCGCATATGAGAGAGATACGCACTTTTTGGCCCGAAAAGTGAGCAAAAATGAGCTTTAGGACCAATCGGGCAAACTTTATTCATATCCGATGGATTATTGTGGCTGATTTTAAATGTAAGGGACTAAAAAAGTTTTCTCTAAAAATATGAGAGACCAATTTGGCAATTTTTTCAAAAAAATGAGGGATAATTTGAGAAGACTCCTTTAGGGTTTATAACGACTTCTCGTAAATTTATGAGCCAATTTCAAAAGATATGATTTGAAAACTCATTTTAAAAGAGATAAAACATTTCTATTGTAAAATTATCCTTTTCTTGTGGATCTTTAGTTTTTAAAACAAACCAAGTTAAATTCTTAGGAATTACAACGTATTAATGAGGTTAAAAAACTTTTTGTAATATTTGAAGTGATTGATCCGTACAAGAAATGCAAAAGAAAGAATTGTTATGATTAGAAAAAAAATATAACATTTGTACTTTGAGAATGCCTCAAATAAGTTTCTAAATTTATTGTTAATAATTTATCTTGCTCTTGTTTTTAGGCCATCGATTTGGACAAAAGATTAGAACATTAAAAAATTTCTAAATATATTGTTAATAATTTATCTTTCTCTTGTTTAGTAAATTTTATTGAATTTTTGGTCATATATCATGCCCAAATATTTTTTAATTTCTTATTCAATTAGAAATTATATACTTATCTTTTACCTCAATCTGCTTGCTTACGATCTTCACCTTTTGGTTTGGTAATTTTACTATTTTTTTTTTGGGTGTCCCGCAGGGAGTGGACCCGCAAACTATTCCCCACCCTCCACAACTTGCTAGCAGCAAGGTTCGAACCAGGGACCTAAGGCTCCATCTTCAGCAATCTCAAGTAATTTTACTATTAATTTATTGTTTCTTACTTAATGTTTTTTGTTTCAAATGGAAGAAATTATGGTTTTTATTGAAACTAAGATGTGTATTAAATCTCTCTTCCAATATACATAAAACTGTTCATTTGTTATAAGAGGCCAGCTAGAAGTTAAAAAACAAAAAAAAAAAATCTTATATATATGTGTTGGTAGATTTTAGTGATATGAGTAATTAATTTATATTCTAATTAAACAACTTTAGCTTTTATTTTTAAGCATATTTCCTTAGCATAAGTCATAAGCAACCAACAATCAACTTAATATAATTTAGAGCACTTCATCACAAGTAAAGAAAGGGGAAGGTCACAAAAAAATATTAATATTTAGAGATGCAGAGGGAAGGACCAAGAAGCAAAGAGGGGGGGGGGGCTAAAAAATATTAAATTTTGATTTTCAAAGGATAGGTTAGGTGATACGGGAAGGGAAAATATAAATAAGAGATCTCGGGTTTTAGAGGTCCTACTTACACTAAAAATAGAAAAGAAAAAAAATACAACTAAAGCATTTTTTTTCCCTATTAGTCTTCTAAGGAACAAAATGAAACATGCAAAGCACATGTTCCGAATTAATATATGGGAAGTTAGTGTTCTAAACTAGGTTTTGGTTCTTACTAAATTGGTAAGCTAATAATGAATAATTTTGCAGTATATATTTTTTCTCGCCAAAAGTCATACTATGTCATTGAACTAGAACAAGGCTTATATATTTAAGTTAGATGGAACAAACTTTTTCATAAATCACTTCTTCATTTATGCATTGATAATACAATCAAAGAAATATTCTTCATTCTCTTTTTAACTTATGTAGTGAATTGTAAGGTAGATTGCATCCTTGGGCCACTGTATCTTTGTCCTATATTTCACACATATATATCTTTTAAATGGTGCTTCATTTGGGATAAAGATTAAATTCTTCTAATTTTCCAACAAAAATATAGGTACAAACTGATTAAATTCGCCTTCAAGCATCTCCTTGAATTTTAGTTTTGCTCGTACAGGAAGTTGCTTTAGATTGTTAGAAGAACTTAGCATCTTTAATTTGGACAAGTTTGGGAAAATCCAAATTTCAAGGCGATTTTTATAGAGTTTCTGCCCAAATATCATCAACACTAGCCATATAGTTTTTTATTCTTATTCACTTAGAACTCTATAATTTTTCTTTTACCTCATTAATCTTGCTTGCTCTCGACCTTCACCTTTTGGCCTAGTAACCTTACTGTTTGTTGTTTCTTACATTATTCATATTTTTCTAGTATGGAAAAAGTTATGTTATTGAAACTTAATATTCATGAAAGTATTCATTTACTGTAATTAAGGAGGAAAATTGTCAAAGAGGCCTCGATTTAATAGCTAAAATTGAGGAGCAGAACTTAGAGATTTAATTTTAAAATTTCCTTTCCCCTCTGCGCTTCTTAAATTCCACCTCTCCTCTAATGAAAAAAGAAAACTAAAAAGAAATTGCATGATCTTTATATCCATCATGTCCAAAATAACTTGCAGGCTCAATATATCGAGCTGAGAAAGCATCATGACTGATCTACTACAAAGTTGAATTATTCTATTGTCGTCGTGTAAGCCCAACATGAAGAGATGAACTAGTCTTACAAGGAAGTGTTCAAATGTCAAACATATACACTAATTTACAAAACAGAAAGTTGAGTACTTATTAATTAAACTCATCGCAAAGTATAAATGTATGACCACAACAATTAAATAAGATGATTAGGTAGTATGGTAGTTGTCCATGATTTCTCATGGTCATGGTTATTCAACCAAGGTTTCTAGCCTCCAGAAGCAGGTATTTCAACATTCAACCTTTAAGAATCAAAAGCAGGCCATCCAGTAGACTCAGTACAAGAAGGCCTAAATTAGAGTTACATATTACTGTTCCATCTCCACAACACAACCAAATCTGTTAAGAAACGACATGGATGAAGCAGACATTGCTGTAGAGTTTCTATTGGAAAACCTCGAGTTAGTACTGAGCAATGCCTCCCATTCAATCCTTGTTGCAGACTGCCTGATTGTGATATCCCTCTATGAGGATCTGAAAATCATTAAATCCTTTCTGAAAAGATTAGGACAAGCCCCGTTTGACCAAAAGGAAAACCAAGCTTTCTTGCTTACAGAGATTAGAGATGTGGTCTTGAAGATATTAGATGCCACTGACTCTTATGTCATCAATGCTGTCAAAAACAACAATAATATAACTGGAACAGATGTTGATAGTCTCTTCAAGAAATCCCGAGAGCTTGCTTTCCGTGCAAAACAGATTGATTTATTCAAGAAAGAACTGTTGTCTCTTCATAATGATGCCTCCAGTTCTTTCCTGGCAGTTGAAGAAGTTGGGATAGCTTCAGATGAAGTTTTGTCAAGAACCAAGAACAGTGTTTCCATTTTGAAGGAAGAAAAAATGGTAGGCTTTGATGATGAGGTAACCTTGCTGCTGGACAAGCTTACTGGGGAAGAGAAGCAACTGGAGGTGATTTCCCTTGTTGGGATGGCAGGAATTGGCAAGACAACTTTGGCAAAAAGATTGTATAACGATCCACGGGTTGTTTATCACTTCCATGTTCATGGATGGACTTCTGGGCTTCAAAATCTTGAGGTAAAAAATGCATTGCATGACATCTTAAGTTTAATCACCGATGATAAAAAATCTCTGCACAAAATGACTCGTGATGAAATTGGAGAGAAGTTGTACAAGCGTTTAAAGGGGAAAAGATATCTTGTTGTTATTGATGATATATGGGATTTTGGGTCCTGGAGCACGATGAAGTGGTATTTTCCAGATGATATGATAGGTAGTAAAATCTTGATCACTAGTCAGATCAAAGATGCGGTTTTGGAAATAAGTCCACGCAACTCTGTTCATTTTCTGCGATTTCTGAATCACGATGAGAGTTGGAACTTATTTGAAAGTAAAGTTTTTACTAATGAAACCTGCCCTGAAGAGCTCATGGAATTAGGGAGTGAAATTGTTGCAAAATGCGAAGGACTACCACTCGCAATTGTTGTTTTAGCTGGGCTTGCAAAGAAAAATAAGACTCAAGAGTGGTGGAATTACATTAATCAGAACACAACTGCATGTTTAGGTGGTGAACAAGAAAAATTCATGGGCATTTTAGGATTGAGTTATCAACACTTGCCTAGTTCATTGAAATCGTGCTTTCTTTATCTTGGATCATTTCCCTGGAACCATGAAATCCCCGTGAAGAAACTAATCCCGTCATGGATTGCGGAGGGATTTGTCGAGTCTAATGGAGAAAAGAAAGTGGAAGATGTAGCAGAAGATTACTTGAAAGATCTTGTTGACAGAAGTCTAGTTATGGTTTCCAAGAGAAGGTCCAATGGCGGCATTAAGACTTTCCATGTTCATGATCTATTAAGAGATTTATGTGTCCAGAAAGCCAAGGATGAGAAGTTCTTGCAGCCGAGTTGGCGGATATTCACAAATTTCTAATCCCGTCATGGATTGCGGAGGGATTTGTCTTGTCTAATGGAGAAAAGAAAGTGGAAGATGTAGCAGAAGATTACTTGAAAGATCTTGTTGACAGAAGTCTAGTTATGGTTTCCAAGAGAAGGTCCAATGGTGGCATTAAGACTTTCCATGTTCATGATCTATTAAGAGATTTATGTGTCCAGAAAGCCAAGGATGAGAAGTTCTTGCAGCCGAGTTGCGGATATTCACAAATTTCTACTTCACCAAGAACTCGACCAATCCTCTATCACTACTTCAATGCTGGTAAAGAACTAAGAGCTGGCATTCAAGCCTACAGGATTCCAGATTATTGTAAATGCTTTCACTCTTACTGTTTTCACTCTTTCAAGAAAAATGATGTCATCTTGCACAGAAGCATATTTACAGACTGGAGAAGGTCATTTGTGTATAAACTTCTCAGGGTGTTGGATTTAGGATATATGATGCTAGAAGACTTTCCAATGGAGATAGTAAAACTAGTTCATTTGAAGTACTTGGCACTTCTGATTTACAGCATTAGGAAGTTGCCACCCCTGTCTAGCCTGTGGAATCTCGAGACCTTTATCCTTGATACAGAGAAGGGACAAAGGGTTATCTTACCTCAAGATATTTGGAGAATGATAAAGTTGAGGCATTTGCATATTTCAGGGGAACTAGATTTCCAAAGTACCTCTTTGACTTCTTCAACTATTTCTGTGCTATGCAATCTGCAATCTATTTCCCATCTATGTCCTTCAGGTTCAATTCAGGATGTTCTGGCAAGAATTCCCAATGTCACAAATTTAGCATGCCATCTAACTTTATCAAACACAACTGAACACCTTGAATTCCCTGATCTTTCTAGTTTGGAACTGCTAGAAACATTGAAGTTTCATTATCAGACATTTGGCATGGTACCATTCAGCGTCCCTGAACCAAGTAAATTTCCTCCACATTTGAAGAAGCTGACTCTGATAGGTAGTCATATAGACTGGAAAGGAATGTCAGTCATTGGGATGCTACCAAACTTGGAGATTCTGAAAATAAAGGACAATTTCTTCAATGGACCAAAATGGGAAACAGGCGATGAGGGGTTTTGTCATCTCAAGTTCTTGAAACTTTCACACACAGATCTTCAGCAATGGATTGCCTCAAGCAGCAGCTTCCCTTGCCTTGAGCAATTGGTGTTAAATGGATGTCTAGATTTGGAGGAAATACCATCTAGCTTTGAAGAGATCTATACACTTGAGATAATTGAGGTATATCATTCATCTCAGTCTCTGGCAGATTCAGCTAGGCGAATTCAAGAATCACAGAGATACATGGGCAACGATGAATTGAAGGTCTTGATCCACCCCAACTTTGAAGAGGAATAGAGGAGTTTTCAGTCCAGAATTAAAAGGTACTTGTGTATATTGGATGAAATTTTACTTTGGCACCACTTCATTGCCATGTACTACAGTTCAAAAGTAATGTCATATGCTATCTAAAGTTTAGCTGTCCAATTATTGTTGCTTATTATAGCAGACAAATAGAAAAGAATCATCAAATTCTTGCATGGTTTCTTGATCTGCCAGTAGAAATCCTACTTGAAATCCGAATTGTAGCGGATGTCATGCGCCAATTGTGAATTGAAAATGTAGGTTCTGTGTTAAAATTCTGTGATTAGTGCATCCATGCATTGACGGGGCATAGCCAAGATTTGACAATAGTTGGGGCAAAAGCAAGGGCAAGGAGGGGAGCAATGGGACTTTATCGAGTCTAACTCAACTCATCAAAACAAACAGCATACTCCTTCACTACCCCAACGCCAAATAAAACAAAAAAATTTTTTTTAAAATAAAAGTAAGGGAAATGATATTTACATGCCTGCATTGATATTTATACGCCTTCACTATCTTAAATTGGCTTAGGATGCAATAAAAATTAAAAATTTTTAAAAAAATTAAAGTCAAGCGAAATGATATTTACACTCCTGCATTGATATTTATACGCCTTCACTATATTAAATTGGCTTAGGATGCAATGAAAATTAAGGTGGTGCTGGTGTGCAGATATCAAATAGCGTCATAAAATATCATTGTCCAAATTGAATTACTAACTTGGGTTCATTTATGTTCATAAACTGTATGGTTTCTTTCCTAGTGGTATATTCTCCTTGTTTGTGCTAGTTAAACTCTAGAAGAAAAATTTAAACTCTAGAAGAAAAATGAAGATGAAATCTTGAAAGATGGTCCTATTTGGGGTTGATTCCACTTTACACCCTTTAATTATACTTAAATTTCTAATTTAGTCCTTAAATTTCTACTTTAGTCCTTAAAATAGAACACTTTAGTCCCTAAACTATAAAATTTGTCCCACTTAAATAACATTATTAAGGAAGTGAGACAAATTTTATGCCTAAGGGGGTATCCTTTAGGAACTAAAACGGAACAAATTTTATACTTTAGGGACTGAGTGGACAAGTTCTATATTTTAGGAACCTAAGTACAACAAATTTTATAATTTAGGAATTAAAGTGTTCCATTTTGAAGTTTAGAGATCAGAGTGAGAATTCGAGTATAATTAACGGGTTCAAAGTGGAATTCGCCCATCTGCATTTGTTACCATCATAAATTAAAATGCTTATATTTTCGAATTATATCTATGACTCCCCTATATATAAATTCTATAATACAGAAGGATATCAATAAGCATTTACATCTTTTTTCGAAAGTAAAGACCAGCAAAAGGAAAAAGGAGGGGTTATATTGCAAAGAAACACCGACATACAACAATTTGTCCCATTGGTTATAGGAGGAACAGGAGGAATAGAAAATGAGATTTTTTAAAAATACAGCAAAATCACCTTCCAAGACTATCAATGATTCCTAAAGCCACTTCACAAATATGCTTCAAACCATCTTCCCTTGCAGCTAGCTCATGTGGATAAGCCACCCCTGGAGAGCGCCTAAAGCTGTTGTGACAAACATTTGGATAATCAGCTGCAGCCATAACATTTATGTAAGCATAGTCATATATCTCAGCATCCAAATCTTGAAGTGAAGCTTGAAGAGCTTCAATGGCATAGGAATATTTTTTGGCACAATCTTTAATGAGCTTCTTCATCAGTGTATCATTTGTGGCACTCAGAACTTGGGAGGAAAGGTATGTGTTGGTAGCTGTGGCATTGGCCATTGCTACTCTAACCATAATAATTGCCAATCCATTGGCGTCTGCATTTAGGCTGGTCAAGTTTGATTTGAGGGATGATATGCAAAGGTCATAGTAGTTTGTGACTTTGCAAGTGCTTTCTATTAAACTTGAGTCACCCTGGACATGAATTGCCAATTGAAATGAAATGCACAAAGCAAGAACTATGGCAAATGAAGAGTAGGCCATGGAAGAAAGAGAAGGGATGGAGGGAGAAAGAAGTGTGAAACAGTTCCTTTCTTTTATGGTGGAAAAAGAATGGAGATCTAGCAATCATTGCTTTGTATTAAATGATTTGTTTTTGTTCCTTTGGCTGAATACAAGGATCTAATTCGACTTTAGACTATTTCTAGTGGCTTTTACTGTGTCTAATCCACCAATGTTCACAGACTTTAGTCCTCATATTGAAATCAAGACTTGCAAAGAATTTCCTTAGATGTACATTAAGAACTAGTGGATTATCATTTGTACACTGATAGGTGCATATGCATGAAATACAACTCATTTTAAATTTGAAATCTTTTCTTTTGTAAGCCACTTGTATAAAGAAAGGATAATATCAGAAACCACCCCCGAGATTTGCCATAACATCACTTAGTACTCTTGAGGTTTTTAAAGCCTCTCTTACCTCAATTAGTTGACACTTTATATGACATTTCGATCCTTTGTATTAAAGATTAAAAATGCATACTAAAAGAAATACAATACTTTGGTTCCATTTCTGCCATTATGTGTCCTATTTGTGAATATTGCGGCAGCAATGAAAATCAAAATGACTCTAATGAGTAAAGGTCATGATGGGGAGATTATA
This sequence comes from Coffea eugenioides, assembly GCF_003713205.1. Lineage (NCBI taxonomy): Eukaryota > Viridiplantae > Streptophyta > Magnoliopsida > Gentianales > Rubiaceae > Coffea > Coffea eugenioides. The sequence continues at coordinate 12,791,373 of NC_040041.1, forward strand.
AGTACTACAACAGCAAAGTTGCAACAAGATAGCAATACCTTTAATGATCGTTGCAGCAACTATTAGTGCTGCTGTTGCTTCAGCTGCACAAGTTACAGCAACAGAAGCAAACAAATTTAGCAGTAAAATGGGCAAATTAAGAGAAAATTCAAAAGAAAAAAAATCTTCTAGCAAAACATGCCAAGTTATAACCTTGAAGGTAGTGCTAAAAATCTGCTAATTGTCCTCGGTTATTCCCAAGAGCAAGAGAAATATGGACTCCAACAAAAATACTGCTTTTATTTGGTAGACAATTATGTCAAAAAATCACCCGAAATGGTGCCAATATGGGATGGCAATTTCGTATTTATTTTTTTGTCTAGATTTTTTTCGCTTTAAACAACTATTTAGATTGAGTTGGGTAATATCATCAATTATGATCTTTAGTGAGGGTGACATCCAATCTTCTCAAATCGACAAAAGAGGTAAGATACCCTTTAGAAAACTTTAGAGATGCTAAGTGATATTATGACAAATCTCAAGGGAGGTTACAAATATTATCCCATCATAAATTGTAGAAAAAAAATCTTTATTTTATTGTCTGCAAATTAAAATAACAATAGTAGTAAGTGTTTAAAACCCAATTATTCAGGTTTCCTACTGGTTTTTTTTTTTTTTGTCTTTAATATTTATTTCATGCAAGGGCTAATTTAGAAGGAGCAATAACAGTTAGGCTTAATCACGTATTGTCCTCTTGTAATTAGGGTCAAGTAGCAAATTAACTCCTGCATTTTCAAAATATACAAATTGCCCCCAATTGACTACTAGGAAAATGTACCTGTAGCCCCCCAATTTCTTTTTACTTCATAGACTATGATATACAAATTTGAAGCATAATGTACTAAAGCATTTATTTTTTTGGTTTAACTTATTTTGTTGTTTGGAAGCAATTTTTTTATGGTAAATATATTTATCATTATTTAGTTGTGTAAAATATTTAACAATCACAAATTATTATACAAAATGAGAAAGTGTATATATAATAAAAAAACCTTAAATAGTTTCTATTTTCTTCAATAGATTCTTGTTGTGTATTAATTATTGATAAACTATTTTTTTAATCGGCTAACCCCAGAGAGAGGGAGGACACCACTCCTCAATTTATTCCAAAAAATAATTATTGATAAAATGTTGATGATACACTAGTATGCATTACTTATTAATAAAATGTTTATGATGCATTGATTATTAATAAAAATAGAAATGACATAAAATATTATTACTAAATATGCACCTTTTTAGTTTCTTGCAATAATTTATGATAATTAGATATTCAACTAAAAAAAAACTATATATGATTAAGTGTCCAACGAACTGTTAATAAGCATAAAGAAGAAAAGTAAATGAAGAAAAACAGAAAATAGGAGTAAAATGTTTATATTAAACATTAATTATTTTTAGCAACAATTAATGCATAACAAGAATTTGTAAATAAACTAAGAGTTACTTAAAATAAATATATTCTATTTAATTTCTTATGATAATTAAATTTTTCATAAGAAATTCTTTAGAACATGATTATGAAATTTGTATTTCTTAGTAGGAAAGAAATTTAAACAATAAAAAGGAAAACAACAAGAAGAAAGAGTAAAAGACAATATTATCTTCGTAACAATGAAGTTCATTGGACAATATTCTAACAATAAGGGCATAATTATCTTTCTGCTATTTAAATACATTAGACTATTATCATCAAGGGGTCATTTGTAGGTTTCTTGAATACGGGGAGCAATTTGCTTCTAACACCTAATTACAAGGGGACAAAATGTATTTAAGGCTAGCATTTTTTTTTTATCACTTTTGAAAGATGGCCAGCATCCAAAACAAGGTCACGGGTCGCCGAATAAATGCAATGGGGAACAACCAATTTTGAAAGATAAAATTCCTCTGCTAAAGATTTCCAATGTCTTGGCATATGTTCCAGGTACAAAGGGTCTCTGGGCCCTGGAATTATTGCACTTTGGTTTCTTGAAGGGGAAAAATCTAATCACATCTGATCTTCGAGCAAATTGACCTTTGTTGATATCTGCAGATGTATACAGTTCTTAACAACTTTTTGGACTTGTTTTGGCATAGCTGATAAGGCATGAGCTGCTAGCATGTGAATTGGGACTCATCAATTTGGGTAACAAGTCAAGAAAAAAAAATTATCTGCAAATAAGTTACTGAAAATTTAATGGAGACAGTGTATGGGCTACGATATGGTAAATTTCTCTAATGACTGCAAATGAGAAAATGCTGAAGTTATTTTCTGCTATTTCGACTTTATTACACACACGCGCATGCGCGCGCACACACACATATTCAATTGTGCAGCTAAAACCCCAGATTAAGTGGAGTCAAATTCTAGTATAGCAAAACTTATTTTTTTAAAAAAAAATAAAAGCTACTAATGTTACATATAGGTTAAAATTGTATCATATGAGTACCCATTTTTTTTTTAAATCACTACAAAAATCATTCATTATCAATTTTGTTAAATACATCTTTTTCAATGTAACTAAATGGACCTGTTGATTTTATAAAATAATCTGCGAATCACCATCAACGTGATCTTCTATGAGCTTTTTTTAAAGAAATTTATCTTTACCATGCTATAAATAAAAATCATAATAACTTAATATTGTATTATAAATAAAAAAATTTACCATCCACTTGAAAAATTCTTGTTTTGGAAACTTTGAAATTTGAAGAATTGATTTTCTCACTCCACTCAAGAAAGTTCACCTTTGTTTTTGGAAACTTTGGATGAATTTATTCTTGAACTAACTTCCATAAGGCATAAATAAGTTGAAATAAATTCAAAATTATTGTGATGGTAAGAATTATGAAATTTCAATTGTTTAGGATCAATGTATATAGAAAAGAGAATTTGATAAAATTTAGTGGGGGTCAAATAAGATGTAATTTTAAAATTTTCTAAATTTCCTAAGCCTAAAAACTAATTTTCCAAAGTTAAGTGGGGTTAATTGACCCCACTTGCTTGCATGTTGCTTCGCCACTGACTAAGAGCTTAGGTCATTACCATGAACATTCTTATTTGCAGGGTTTTAACATATTCAAGGAAATGATATTGACATTCTAATACATGTTAACGTCAATCTCCCTAATTTTGTTGAATAATGTGAAAAGACATTAAGACTCCTACTTCCCATCGCAACTTCAATGGATGTCATATAGGTATAGACGTATTATTTTTCATATGTTCGAATTTTGTGTTTAACAGTTGGAGGTGAAAAGATATGGAGATAGGGGTGGAAAAAAATATTTTTACGATAAACTTAAAAATCACACCAAAAGTAATCATCCTGGACAGGTGCATATGCCACTAACCACAATTTTTGGCAAGGAAAATTCAGCTCTTGATCTCTTGGATGCATTAAGGGACATAAACTTGTGATGAAATCTAAATCCATCCAAACGGCTGGGCCTGTTTGGATTGTAAATTTTTGAAGTTTTTGGGAAAAAAAATAATATAATAATATATGATGTATGTGAGATAAAAAGATGATTAAAAAAATGTATCAAAAAAATATTTTAAAATTTTTTAACAAAAACTCACAATCCAAATAAGCCTTGTAATTTTTCATCCACACGAGACAAAGGCTAATACCTTTTATCTCCCTTGAGGTTTTCTTTACATTATAAGTTACTGGCATCCAAAACTCACCAACGGAAATATTAAAATGATAAAATTGAGATTTTTCTTAAAATACATTTACGTTCCCAAGGTTTGTCCAAATTACAAAATAAGCCTTATAGTTTGACCAAATTATGATCTAAACCGTATAAACTGCCAATATCTATCACAAACCCCCTAACATCATTTTTAAGAAAATTAAAGCAAAAGTTAGGAAAAAAAAAACCGAAGATAAGGATTATTGACAGTTCAAAAACTCCAAGTTTAGATTGTTACACATTAATTAAATCTAGCAATTTTTATCATCGTAATCAGCTTCAAGACAAAATGTTATGGGGTATTAAAATTTCAGAATTTAGTTTTATCCAGAGGAAAATTGAATCTATGAGAGAAAGGTAAAGTAACAGCAGAGGAGTGTCTTGGAAAGTTCATTCAGTGGATGACATATGTAACATTTGAGATATTTTAATAGTCTTTATTTATGTACACTGTGGAGGGAATAAGAAAGGTAAGTTACAAGGTAAATTCTCTGGTACATATGAAGATATTGACCATTTCAACACATATCAATTTCAGCAAACTATTTTATTCATTCACTGCCTTCAAGCTCATGTAATTTGACATTTCGACAAGATGGTGGTTTATGCTCCCATATGAATGATGCATCGAAGGCCCTCTCCTTTCAGCATGTATTCAAATGCCTTGTTGATTTCTGAGAAAGGCACTTCATGGGTGATGAACTTCTCAAGTTCAAGCTCCTGCAAGCAAAAAATGATTGTTCAAGATAACTTGAGGCACAAAATTAGCGCTTGATTCTGGAAGATAACATGTCAGTGCAGTTGGCTAGTATATGTATAGAATCGATCGTTAATCGCTATAGCTTCCTTCTTCATATAGATGCTTCTAAATACTTTAAATGACAGTCTGGATAATCAGTTTTTCACAGGAGAAATAAGCTTACCTTATTCATGTACTTTTCCACCACTGAGGGAAGGTCAGTTCGAGGCTTATAGTTGCCGAAAAATGTACCCTTGAGTGTCTTTTCATTCAGGACATTGATTGGATGAGTCTTGAATGCATCATCCTTATTTGGTACTCCAACAAGTACAGCAACACCCCATCCCTGCAAGGTCGTAGGATTCAGTATATCCAGACTTTCAGATTACTAATTATTGTCTTCTTGAAATATCCTAATAGCAAGGCATTGCAATTCTTAGAACAAAGGATAAAGTAAGGAGATTACATCATGAACACATTCAAATGCAGAGATCATTGCGTTGATACTTCCAGTACATTCAACACTGCGATCTACACCCCCATCTGTCATCTCTGCAAGAACCTGAAGAAAAACTGTTCCAGGCATTGTGAGTTGAATATTCATTGTCGTCACATTGTAAATTACTGCAGAAACAAGAATTACCTCTTGCACAGGCTTGTTGTAGTCTTTTGGGTTCACAAACTCCGTGACACCGAATTTCTTGGCTGGTTGCAGATAAAAGAAAACAAAAGTCAGAAAGCAATAACAAAAATAGCCAAGTATTTTTTTTCTTATATTTCACCTTAGTTTCTCTAGTGATTTAAGTGCATCTATAGCTCAGGAAAGTATGAAAAGATTGAAATGCATGTTATAAGGGCTTCTTGTGCACCTTCTTCAAATCGGTTTGAGTTCAAATCAACCCCAATAATTCTTGAAGCACCAGCCATTCGAGCTCCTTCAGCAGCCTAATCATAAAGAAGCCATAGCATGGAAATTTAGGAGCTACTGCTATAATGTATGTAAAGAATGTTGCTTTTAACGCAAAATTAAAGTGCAGAAAAGATTCTTACAGCAAGACCAACAGCTCCTAGACCGAAAATGGCAACAGTTGAACCCTTAGGTGGCTTTGCAACATTCAAGGTTGCACCAAGACCTGTACCATTAGCATACATTCTCCATGTTATTGTATCAGTGGAAAATCAAAACTGTTAGCATATAGAGACTTGAATTTCTGAAAAGTTTTCCAACCTGTGGAAATTCCACAGCTGAGAACACAAACTTTATCAAGTGGAGCTTCAGGGTCGATCTTTGCAACACAGCCAACATGTACCACAGTGTATTCACTGAAAGTGGAAGTTCCAACAAAATGATAAATTGGTTTTCCATTTATTGAAAATCTCGACTTCCCATCATTAAGCATCACTCCTCTGTTAGTATTGATCCTGAGGAGGTCACACATATTGCTTTCCTCTGATTTACAATGCCTGCATTCCTTGCACTCTCCTGTGAATACAGGAAGCACATGATCACCAGGTTTGAGTTCCGTCACACCCTCACCGACACTTTCCACAATTCTGCAAACAAAAATTCATTAAGGATCTGAGACAAGTTATTATCAATACCCTAAGAAAGAATATTTTGTATTATAAGTCAATCTGGGACAAGTTATTCCCATACCCTGCAGCCTCGTGGCCAAATATTCTTGGAAACACAGGGGTCTGACCCTGCACATTGACAAAAGTAAGCTTGTTAAACGTATGAAAGGAACAGAAATGTAGTATCTAACAATGCTAAATTAAAACATAGATGCAACAGATGATTCATAATGGAACCTTGGCTTCCCAGAAGTAAACATCAGTATGGCAAAGTGAGGTGAAGAGGATCTTGAGGCGAACTTCCATTGCCTGGGGTGGTGCTACCTCCACTTCCTCAATTACCAGTGGCTTCCCTGGTCCCCATGCCACGGCAGCTGTAAATTGCAGCAACAAGATTAGACTCAACAAGTGTTCAAAACCAATTATTAGACGAATGATAAACAACTGTTCATAACTCAAACAAGTTAATTGGCCATGCAAGAGGTCTTTCTACAATTCATGAGCCAAATTAGAATTATACGGTTTTTTATCTCAGATAAAGCAGAGGAAAGAAATGATGTTAGAATTTAAAGGGGAAGTACCTTTGCAGCGTATCACTTGACCTTGAGTACTAAAGTAAGTAGACATCTTGAATATTCTTAGAGCTTCACTTGTGATGAAATTCAAATTTAAGCAGATGGTTTTGTTGTGGATAAATAGTTTGTTTAAGGTGGATATATATAGTAGCAGCTGAAGTGCAAGTTAAATGCTAGAGTTCCATTATTTTTCTTGGCTTCAGAACAAAACTGCGATTGCTTCGGCAGTTTTGGGATGCAAATCAAAATGGCTGCATACAGATAATACTGTGGTTTCGGATTCCTGGTTTCTGCAACTAGTTGACTTTTGCCTTAAACCAACCAAAAGAACAAAAACAAAATGGGGTAGTTGACCTTGCCAGGTAAGAATCACTAGTTGACTGTATAATCCATTTGTTTGATACTAACCAAACCTGAGTTTTGGCATACAGTTTACAGATTAGGATGAAGAAAACAAGAAAAGTTGTATTGTCCAAATCCAATATTATTAAAAGATATAAAAGTTTGTTAGAGAAGAGAAAGCAAGCTGGTCACAACTTGATATAAAAGATTACTAGTAACAATTAAAAATTCTTGTTAGATTTGACCAGAAATGAAGACACTAACTAAATCCATGGTTTTAGAATATTGGAAGCAAGTTTTGATCAGCTGTTTTCGGTTTTGCATCAACCCAGGTTCCTATGAATCTTTGCTCATTAAAAAAAAAAAAAAGTCTAGTCTTTGAAGAGCAATCTTCTTCTTTCTTTTACCGCTAATTAGAGTAGTAAACCTGGTTGGGGGTAACGTTCATTTCCTTTAACCTCTTGCTCTCGTTCTTTTGAGCTCTTTTCTAACTGTCTTGTCGCTCTTCCATGTTGTTCTTTATGCTAACTCTTTGGATGTCTCTTACTTGGGACTAAAGTATCCCCTTCCTAAGCTCTCTTAGATCTATTTAGGCCTGTCAACGGTCCGGGTCTCGGCCCAAACCCTGAACAGACCTGCTATTTTTTCAAGGTACGGGTTGAGATATAGTTTTATTATCCTGATCCGTACCTATTTATTCTAACAAAAAAGTGGATCGGATATGGAATATAAGATTTCGACCCGTATCCAATCTGGACTCATTTAAATAGATTAATAATTATAAATATAAATACTTCGTAAGATAATAATACGTTTTTCCCAAATTACCAAACCCTAATATTCCATACAAAGTGCAAAATTTTGTTGGACCTTGTTTCTATTGAGTCGACATGACCTGACTCGGGACCCATCGGACCTGGTTCTAGGAATATAAGTATAAGACCCGCCAGATAGACAAGTAGAATTCGGAACGGGTATATTAAAACAGGTTCGGGTCCAGAATATTTAATTCCAACCCATATCCGACCATTGATAGGCATAGTTCTATTAAGTCTTTTAGAGCTAGACCAAAGGCGTGCTTTGCTTTGTCTAAAATTGACATAGTCATATTGCATCATTATTTGGTGAGAAGATTTCTCAAACACTTGCAATTAACTACAAATATATATATATATATAGGCAGATATATGTTGATTAAACCACATTTGTTTTTATTTTTTTTAATTTTTCCACTGCAGTAGCTAGTATCTAATAGCCTCAGTATATATCAAGAATCATCCGTATCAATTATCAATAATTTACTACTGAGAGCTACTTAATTTCTCAAATATCATTTTCAATTTCTTTCCAATGGCCAGTACTCTAGTAACTTAATAGGAACCATTTAAACAATTTCAATGGATTTTTGCACATAAAGGCAAACTCAAAGCGCTAAGCTCAGTTGGCCATAACGCCAATTAAGCAATATACATCTGTTTGTTGAGAAAAGTATTTGTCACAGTCAAACTTCTTACCTTATTGTCATACATCAAATACTTAGTTGCATGCAACCGATTTCAAGATGAAAAAGGATTTATAGCATTTAAAGGTCAAATGTCTCACTATCCTTCCTTCCCCGTATTATGTTTGCGCATCATGTAGATGGAATTGGTAGTTGATATATTTACCAAGTTCCTTCACAAATATTCACTGGCCCCACTATTTTTCACAATCTTGTATTAGTGCAAAGCAATTAAATTTTGAGAATGGCTTCATGCAAAAGACAACTAAAATATAGACTTGATATTTAACAAGTTCATTTTCATTTCAAATTATTAATAACAAAATTTGATATGGCTTATTATATTGTTTCACATACAGAGAAAGGACAAATTATAATGCTTCAATCAGCACACGTCAAGTTTAATATTTCATAGATGAGCAAAGACACAAGGGAGCCAAAAGATTTCCATTTTCCTTGTATGTCTCGCGGGCATATATTTGATATAAGACATAGGATTAGCCCATAAATAATTTTTCAATAAGAGGCAAAATCATTTTAAAATTATTGGTTTTGGACCAATTATAATTCAATACTTATTATTTGAAAGTAAATAAAAATCATCTTACCTCAAAACCACATAAATTTTGTTTGTTTTGTTTTTCTAATAAAGTTTCTTCCAAATTTATTTAGTATAGGGATTCCTAGTGAGAATTTTCTAACCTCGTAGAGATTTCTATGGAGATTTTGTATTTTTTTTTCTTATTTTATTGTTAATCTAAGTTTATTTTAGATCTAATTATCAGATTTGAAAGTTTTTGGATCTTGAATCTATTTCAACAGATCCCATCATTAATATTGGAGTTTAAAATTACAATATGCACTAAAGGGAACTACAATGATTTATCTATAGGAAGACAATTATGAAATTTCTTGTATTTTTCAGATGTTGATGATTTTTCAAATTTATTGTATCTATTAAATTACAGATATATAATTTCCAGTACATGTTTAACCTGTCATTAAAACAGTGATATAAATAAAATCATACTGGAAGATTTTCAGTGATCTATTCATGAAATTTGCTTTTATAAAAAGAAAATCACATAAATAATTGACAGGTGTCGAGCCTGTACAATAATAATTACCTACTCAAGAAAAATACAAATTTTGTATATAGCGGTGAGTAGGGTCGAATCCACAGGGACTGAGGATAATTCATTTCTTCCAGAGTCCGAAGTCTAGGGGTTTTTTGGAGAATATAAAATAACTAATTAACTAACTAATGAAACAACTAATAGAAATAAACAAGAATTAATTAATAACCAATACGACTCTAGTCAAAGGTGCAACTTTTCAAACACGGTTCATTCAACTGATCATCGATGCAAAGATAATTCAATTACTCATTAATAGATTGGTTATAATTGTCATACACGTGATAAATAACCAGCATTTCCTTACTTTTTTGATAGTCAAGGTACGACCATTAACTATTTTCCTAACCAAGAAATAACCCTAGGTACGACCATAGGATTTAATTTCTCGATTGCAATAAGAATTAGAAAAGCCGAACCCTAAGCAACAAACATGCTATGAGGGTTCATTTAAGTTAGATCATACGTTTCCCTAGCATGAAACCAATCACGCTAGTCGCCACTAATATTAATCAATTGAACAATTATGGATTCAATCAATTAATCTGGCAGTAGATTATTGGGTTAATTCGAATATCGGGCCCTTGACATTCAAATAACATAACAATCATAAGAAGTTAAATCAGGAAACGTACAAATACCAATGAATAAAAGAAATAAGTAGAAATAATTCGATCTCACAGATATTTGGAATCGAGTCCTCAAATTGACCTTCGACTAGAAAACGGGAATTTAGCTACATATCCTCAAGGGAAATCTGCAGGAATCCATCCCTAACCATTGGTTTTTTCCCTCAAGACTAACTAAAGAAGAGACCAGCAGGCGTCTCCTTTTTCTTGTTCCCTCCAAGGTAGTAATCACGCGGGATTCCCGCCTTTTCTTCCTCTTTGTTCCCTAATTGAAGTCTACTACTTCGGCCGTCCATTGGCCAACCAAAAATAGAATTCTAATTACAAAAGGAAACTTCTCCAACTAATGCTAATTGTTCCCTAATAAGACATCTAATAAAAAGTGGTAGTTTCCTAATTTTCATCCAATACTCCATGTAGCTAGACTCCATCTTGAATTGGGAAACTATTGGAAAATCACCTCTTTTATTATTTTTTTTGCTCCACCTTCCTACAATTGGCATAAAATATCAAATATGAGTAGAATCAATCAATTAATATAATATTTGGTAATATAAACGAGGGAAACAATCATAAAATTAATGATAAAAATGTAACCTATCAATAACGCAAAAATTTTGTACAACTTCAAGTATATTTTGGCATGGGTTGAGATGCCCACTAATTTGCGACTTCTACACAGTGTAATTTAATGTAGTAGGTCTGAACACTTAACCTTGAAAATCTATTCTATTATCTTTCTATTTTTATACAATTGCTTATATCACTTAACCTCGAAGATATATTCTATCATCTTTCTATATTTATACAATTGCTCATATCATTCTATTTTTCAACCCATTGAGAAACAATTTGGGATAGGACAAAAAGATATGTGTAGCATCTAAAATTTAATTAAGTCAAATTGTGAAAAGGATATGCAATACTAAGATCCAAAAATAGAATTAGTCAAGTACATTAACAAGTCAAATAGAATTAGTCAGGCACATTTGCGTCGGCATTTTTTATTCTTCAAAAGTTTTCTTTTGAATAGATATTCATACAAAAAGAAAAATTTTAAAATACTAAACATAGAAAACATTGAAACTAAATAGAATAAAAATATTTGACTCATGCTCAAGCTAATAATTAGTTTTCAATAAATAATAATTTGTGATTCAATTTTGACTATTCAAATTGATGATGGTAAAGTATCATATGCAAGAAATAGATATTTACTATATAGTTTTTTCAATTTTGTAAGTTTGAGAATGGACATTATAAATTTTTGATAAGGATAAATTATTAAAAAAGATAGAAAATAATTCATTTATAAAAGAAAAACAAAGAATAAGAAATTGAAATAAGAAAGCTAATTTTAGAGGCAATCTTTTAAGTTGTTTAAGGTATAAAAAATTTTAAACAATAAATTAATAGAGAAATCAAATCTTAAATGGACATGGCTTTGACCTATAATAAGTTGCAAAGAAAATAGATTCAAACAAAAAAAACATGATAATTACTAAAGAAATTTTTATCAAATTATTAATTAGACAACATAAATAGGTTAGTATGAGTATTATCATAAAATTATAGGATAAAACAATAAGAAGTAAAAATATTCAAAAGTTTAGAAATAATAATAAATAACCAAATCAAATAATAGGAGTAGAAAAATGGAAAGTTATGAGCAATTGTAAAATTTCTAATCTATGTATAAAATGGAAATATGTGATATCGAAGACAAACAAAAAAGAAACACTATGGATTGATTGGTCAAAAATAAAAATATGTATCATTGATTCAAACCTATATAAAATAGGGAACTAATGCCTTGATAGAAACTTACTAAATTAAGGAATGTTACCATGTAGTCAGGGGTTCAAATCATTGTATAGTAAAAACTTTTAAAAATGTGCAATAGTGCACTTTTGTGGCCTAGAGAGCTGGATTTCTTTTCCTTTGATCCCCTTAGCCAAAATGGATCCTTTCGTAGTATAGTTAGAATGGGAGTAATGTAGATAAATTACCACTAATCCAAATAATAATAATAATAATAATAATACTTGATTGTTGCCAGAAAAGAAAAAAAACAAAAAACATAACACCTATCCAATGCAGCAATGTATCATATAAGATCCGAATAGCAATAAATAATAGAAAGACCCTCTTATAAGGTAATAAGTTAAAGAGATGGTGCGAAAAATAAAAGCAATAATTCTACTATTGGAACCTGTATAGTTTAAAAAATAGGACTTACAATCTTCTAAATTAAGTCTATACATTGCACAATTGCCTATACAATGCATACAACGTATAACCATCAAATTGGTATAAATTGGTAAAGTGGGAGGATTAGGAATTGTAAGTAGGAGGTCCTCCTGTGTTCAAAACCTCCCACTTACAAAACAAGAAAAAAAGAAAAGAAAAAAAATCAACATTGCAATAGTTTTGGAAGTAATAAATTAATTGAGAAAAATTCTAATTGAAAAACTCATTAAATCATTTAGGGATTTTTGTATTTTGTCATTAATGAGTTTTTCAATCTCAACCTTTGTCATAATGAGTCTCATTAAATCCCTCTAGTTGGGAGGTTTTGAAAAACTCATTAAATGAGACAAAAAACTTTTGTCATTAAATCCCTAAATGAATTAATGAGTCTTGTAACTGAATTAAAACTCTAGTTGTTTTTTGCCATAAAGTCCTTCAGTTTTTCAAATGCTATAAAAATTTTTAAAAAATATTCTAAAAGGTACTCTAAAAAGTAGTCTAAATTTTTTTTATGTTTAAAAAATATTCCAAAATATATTTTAAAAACTCTACTACTCTTAAATATTCCAAAATATTTTCTAAAAATATCCCAAAATATACTCTAAAAAATCTACTACAGTAAATTTTTTTAAAAATACCGCCAAAAACAGCTAATCCAAACGGAGCCACCAAAAAGTTGTATTTAGGCATTTGACGAATAATTTGAAATTCCCCCAAATCGCTCTAGTTATTTGGTTTATTTAAGAGGTTTTGAATTTATAATTCACCAATTATTAAAACACATTTTAAACACTATAATAATTTGTGATGTATAAATTCAAGTACTTCCTAAATAATCTAAACAATTAGAGATACTTGAGAGAATTTCAAATTCCTTCATCAAATCTCTCGATACAAACGAAGCAACAGAATTTGTTACGAGGACAAGTGTTGTTGGCGTCAACACTGTGGATTAGGAAAGTGAGATAGAAAATCCCACATCCATTTCACAATACCGTGTGGATATATTTCACAACCAGATGCATTTCCACCGTCATCCGTTCACCAAATATATATATATATATATATATATCCGCGTATGCATATACCCCTTGCAGAAGGGACTAGACAACAGATTCATCAACTTTTGTCTGTGTAGGATTGAAACACAGGAATATGGAGGCCTTTTCTCTGTATTTCCTCACCATTGTAGTCGTCTTGGTTTCCTTCATTTTTCTTGGCTTTCTAAGTCAACGTTTCAAATCTAAGACATCCATACTTCCAACAGGCACATTTGGATTGCCAGTTGTTGGAGAGACACTCCACTTTTTCTCGAGTGGCCCAGAAAAATTTATTCATCAGAGGATGGAAAAATACTCGGCAGAAGTATTCGCGACCTCATTGTTTGGGAAGAAAGTGGCTGTAGTTTGTGGTGCAGCTGGGAACAAGTTTTTACTTTACACTGCAAACGACCAGCTTGCTCCTTGGCTTCCTTCTGCAGCGTCCAAGCTAATGGATTTGGTAGATTCTCCGGGACAATCTGTCAGGCAAGTAATTTCAAAATGTCGAACTTTTCTTTATAATGAAATCCTGAATCCGAAAACTTTGAGACAGTACATAACCATAATGGATGCCCTGGCAAGGGAACATCTCAAGACAGAATGGGATCCTTCCAAAGTGATACAGGTTTATCCTCTTTGCCAGAAGTATGCACTTTCGTTGTCATGCAGATTGCTCCTTGGCCTTGAAGATGCTTGCCAGATTCAAAGAATATCTGATTCTTTCTGGATCATAATGCAAGGGTTGTTTTCAATGCCCATCAATATGCCTGGCACCAGATATAATCGTGCTTTGAAAGAAGTCAAAAGGGTTAAGCATCAATTCTTGAACATCATCGCCAAGAAGAGAGACATGGTTTTTCAGGATACAGGAAGTGCTGGTTCCGACGTATTGTCTCGCATTCTGCTCGAGGGAAACGCCTATTCCATGTCCGATTCAGAGATTGGTGCCTATCTTTTAACTTTAATGCTTCCCAGCTATGAAGGAATAAGTGCAACAATCACATTTGCCTTAAACCATCTGGCTGAGCTTCCCCATATTTATGAGGCGGTTTACAAAGGTACGTTTTAAAAATCTCATCCATTTCATTTGCGATCGACAGATTATATCCAACGAGAAGTAGTTAGAAAATCAACCAGTGGGCTTTGATCCATTGGCCATGGGAGACTTTTAGAGCTATTCCGTGCATCAGGTCAAGATTTTGATACCAATTGGGTGTATATTCAGATAGGGACTTGAATGATAAACTTCTAACATTTTCAACTTAATCTATGAGACAAATTAAATTTAAGAGACTTACGATGCAAATAAGATTAAGTTTTTTTATTACAAGATCCATGGAAACTAGATAGGCAATCCTCCTAGTTGTTGAACTAATTAAGATTTCTCCTTCTTTCATATCTTTATCAACGTGTGGGGTTAATTCTTGATAGAAAGCTAATATTCATCTAATTTGAGCAAATCCACCAAGTAGTTCATCTAATTTAAGCAAATCTATCTAATTAATTTCTTACATAGAAATTCATGTAGATTACAGTCATAAACTGAACATGAACTCCTCATTATTTAAAAAGAAGCTAAATGATGCTGTAGTATACAATCCAGAGGTGGATTTCCTTTCCCTCTAGGCTTATACAGCCCTAGCAGGGATTTCCATGGTATAGAAGTAGAACATGATTCTTGCCCAAAAACCAGAAGACAATAATGCACCTCGACTAATCAAATAACAGTGATTTGATTAGCTTGCTTCTCCTGCCATAACAGCCTAACAATACAGAAAGAGAAAAATTAAAGTACTTGCATTGGAACTTCCTAACAAAGATATGTTGCATGAAAAAGAAATTAAAAAAATCATTAAGTATATGGTAAAAGATAGCTGCCAGTAAACTATTGATCGAATCAAATTTTGACCATTAAACAAATTTTCGTCACAAATTGATCACTAAACTAACTAATCAATATACGTGTGA
This sequence comes from Coffea eugenioides, assembly GCF_003713205.1. Lineage (NCBI taxonomy): Eukaryota > Viridiplantae > Streptophyta > Magnoliopsida > Gentianales > Rubiaceae > Coffea > Coffea eugenioides. Next base: position 12,806,845 of record NC_040041.1, read on the forward strand.
CTATTGTGTCGATTAATACTCTTAATCTATGAAATAAGTAGAACACATGGCAAAGTGCAGGGATAGTTTTGTCCACCACTTAATGATTAAGAGCAAAACTATGCCACATGTTTGCTTATTTCATAAATTAAGAACATTAATTGACGCAATGGTCACGGGTGGACTGATTAGTTAGTTTAGTGACCAACTTATAATGGTTTAATGGCTAAAACTTAACCCGACCAATAGTTTAATGGTTGCCGAGGTTTTTTTTGCCAATTATCAACTATATGCTGGACCTGAAATCCTATCATTGAATTAGCACAAAGTTATCCTCTCTTGTATAGTCCTTCGGAAACCTTAAACTTCTGCTTGTATAATGAGTCATCCTATTTGTCAAATGAACTGTCAGTAAATTGCATGGTTACATAAAACTCCACTTTTGATGCCCACTTTTGATGCCAGCAAACTCGTACGACATCTGAATTCAACCAATGATTAATTTAGACAACCAATGAACTCAGATGACAAAATTGTAGCAAACAGCTGCTAAGTGAATTTGTATAAAAATTGATTTATTCAATAATAAGATGAAAAATTCTCCTTAGTCCAATAATCATGTTTTGCTTCGTCAGTTTATCCCATGGTTCTGGATTTGGTGCCAATATTTGAGCTTGCATATTCTGTTGATTATAATTTCTAAAAGCAATCCCAAGAAATTTCACTTTCTTCTTGTTCAATAAATTTCTCAAAGCTATTATATAATTTTTCACACCACATTCGATCTTATTTCACAATGAGAACTCAAAATTGGTTATTACAAAACAGTCCCAACTCCCAAGGATATTAGGACAGCCATTTAATACTATGTAGTCAACCCTTTTCTTGTAAATAGTTCTTTACACCAAAAGAATGACCAATCTATATATGAATCATTACATGACTGTTAATTATACTATACAAAGTCCAATTTTATAGAAATTAGGCCTAAACAATGCCCAATTTCTCTATAAACAACCGTGGCTTAGCCCTGCAAAAAAAAAAAAAAAATGTTGCTTAATCCTAGACTTAAGGCATATAATTTCCTAATTTTTTTGTCTAAAAATTTCCATTAGCCATTCTTATAGAATTTTACTCCAACAAAGGAAATTAATCAATTTCCATAATCCATCAACATAGAATATTGCTAGACTAAGTAAAAGAACTCTCGGAATTAGAAACTAATAAGCCCTGTGAGAGTATACTTGACACTTAAAACAAGGCCAATGTTTAATTAACTAATAATTACAGAACTTCCAGCAAATTTTTAAAAGCAACAGGTTGAATAAGTAACAGGCTTTTGGTGCAACTAGACTAGTGGTCCGTAACTAGACTGTAATAGTGGCAATTTCCAATTTAATTCCTAATACGAAAGCTCAAAGTAGGTTATGTTCACTTTTTTTTTTTTTTAAAGAGTATTTTACATATATAGCCCCCATAATGTACCGAAACATACCATGGTCATTAAAATTGATAGTAAGGGTAGTTTCGAAAAGAAAATTAAATGCACTAGTTTAAACTCCCACATCTAATACTTATATGTTTATATGTATATATGTGTATGTGTCTATATAGTATATCATTTGAAATGATTGACATATCACTTATCCATTATTGGAGAAGAAAAGGTCGTCGACTTCTTTAATTTAAGCTTGCAATTGTATTAATGTCCACTCAGCTTATGTACACAACTCAATACCTTAACTAATAATTTTCATTTATTTGTGGCATTTTTACTTCCTACTAGCTAGGATATTGATATTTTTTGCAAGGGGGAAAAGAATTGCATTTATACATAATTACAAAGAAAGTGAAATACCTATAACATGTCCTGGGACTTGGCTTAAGTTGTAGAAACAATAGTTAGATGGTCATGAGATTTGTAATTCGACTCTCAAATTCTCCCATTTTCGCTGTCTTCCTTCTAACGTTTAGAGTTTTGCCTTGAAAAAAATATGGTAACAGGCTTGGTATTAATTATTTAATGCGCAGAACTTATGGAGATTGCCCGGTCAAAAGCTCCTGAAGAACTATTAAATTGGGAAGACGTCAAGAAAATGAAGTATTCTTGGAATGTGATATGTGAATCGATGAGGTTAACACCACCTAGCATGGGAACCTTTCGAGAGGCCCTGATTGATATCAATTTCGCTGGTATAACTATTCCAAGAGGATGGAAGGTATGCACTTTTTCTGCTTACTCTACATGACAAATTACAGAAGAAAAACAAGAAACAGAAATTGACAAGTGCTGCTACTTTTGATCATTCATGAGAGCTTGCGCTTTCAGATGCACTGGAGTCCATTTACAACCAACAAAAATCACAAGTACTTTCCTGATCCAGAGGCTTTTGATCCCACAAGATATGAGGGCGATGGACCGACATCCTGCACATTTCTACCATTTTCTGCAGGACCTCGTATGTGCCCAGGCAAGGACTATTCCATGTTCCTGATACTCGTATACATATATAACGTGGTGACGAGATTTAAGTTACAAAAACTGATTCAAGATGAGAAGATGCGATACCGTGTTGGTCCTGTTCCTGCCAATGGCCTCCCAATGCGCCTGCAAACACATTGAGATAATATGCAGTTTCCCTTTAAGTTCAAGAATCGTTATCTTGTAATTTTGAATGTATCTTATCTTTCAACAGTTATGGAGAAATGGGATTGGCAGTATGAAAGTATATCCATCTTTGTAAAATTGAACTCAGTGAGGTCATAGATAGGATTCTGAGTTGAAGGCAGTGTTGAACTCAAAGCCAAGCCTCAATTATTGACTTTGAAATAGCCAAAATTGTTGAATTATTTGGCACAATTACAATCCCACATCGGTGGGTTTATGAATTGAAGAAGGTTTTGAGAGTTATAAATAAGCTCTCTACCTTCTCAATTCAATTACACCAAGCAAGAGCTAATAACTTGCTTCCTTCTCTCTCTTTGTAATATTTCTTCTAGTGAAATATTAAGTTGTCGGTAGTGTCCGAGGACGTAGGCAAATTAGCCGAACCTCGTTAAATTCTGGTGTTCTATTTTATTGTCTATTTAGTAGCTATATTTGTAGGTATATTTGTAGTGAGTTATTGTACAATTAATTGCATATATAGGTGATTCTGTCTAGGAAATTGGTACTTAAGCAGGTCAGTGTGTCTCACCAAATATTTCCTGAAAATTACCATTTTGCAATTTTAGGTACAATAATTTACTCGTTATACCTTAATTTGGTAGAGCTTCCGCAACAATTGGTATCAGAGCTCGAGGTTTCTTAGTATGCTCTGTGGTTGCACCATAGTCTGATCTTCCACATCAAAAAAGATTTATTGGGCTATTGTTATTCTACATTTAGAAGCTACTAAATATAATTTGTAGAGATGGCCGAAAGTAGATCTTCATCTACAATGCAAGCATCAACAAGCTCGTCATCGTCTATTATGGCAAGAAATGCTATGATGAATGCAAAATTAAATGTTGAGACATTTGATGGTACCGGTCATTTCGGTATGTGGTAAAGTGAGATTCTAGACGCGTTCTTTAATCAAGGTCTAGACATTGTCATCGAAGAAGAGAAACCAGAAGAGATTGAAGAGAAGGAATGGAGGACGCTAAATCGTTTAACGTGTGGTACAATTCGATCGTATCTTTCAAGGGAACAGAAATATGTGTTCTCAAAAGAAACTTCTGCAAATAAATTGTGGACTGGATTGGAGGAAAAGTTCTTGAAAAAAAATTGTCAGAACAGGCTCAATATGAAGAAGCGTTTATTTCGCTTCACTTATGTTCCCGGCACAACTCTAAGTGATCACATCACTAATTTCAATCAGTTAATCACTGATCTGATGAAGTTAGATGTGGCATTTGAAGATGAAGATTTGGCTCTCATGTTGTTGGGATCTCTTCCTGAGGAGTTTGAGCATCTTGAAACAACTCTACTCCATGGAAAAGTTGAGGTGTCCTCAGTGAAGTTAGCTCTGCCCTGTACAGCTACGAGCTCAGAAGAAAAGACAAGCAAAGTAGCAGAGATGGAGCAGCAGAAGCTCTGGTAACTAGAGAATGCTCACAAAACCAGAGAAAGGGGACGAGGGATAGATCCAAGTCGAGAGCTAGACTAAGCAAAGATGAGTGTGCTTTTTGCAGAAAGAAAGGGCATTGGAAGAAGGACTGCCCAAAACTGATTAGTAGACCTGACAAAGAAAAAGTTGCTGCGGATTCAAATGTAGTTGGGTGCATTGATCAAGACTTAGATTTTTCATTAGCTGTCATGCCTACTGGTCATTCTAGTACATGGCTATTGGACTCAGGTTGTAGTCATTATATGACGTCCAATAGGGAATGGTTCCTTGATTTCAAGGAACAAGAAGGTGGAGTCGTGTACACGACAGATGAAACCACATTAGCAACAAATGATGTTGGTTCAATTCGGTTGAGGAATCAGGATGAATCAATTAGGATTTTAACTGATGTTCGATATGTGCCAGAATTGAAAAAGAACCTCATTTTTGTGGGAGTACTAGAATCAATGGGCTACAAGATGTCGGCATATAATGGAGTGATGAAAATCATTTCAAGTGCATTGGTGTTGGTGAAAGTAATCCGAAAAAATAATAACTTGTGTTACTATCAAGGTAATGCAGTTGTTGGAGTAGCGGCAGTGGCTTCCAGTGATGATCAAGAATTGAAAGTAACCAGATTATGACATATGCGCTAAGGGCATGCCGGAGAAAAATCCTTGAATCTTCTGATGAATCAAGGACTATTGAAAGGAGTCAGTGTTTGTAAGTTAGATTTTTACGAGCATTGTGTCAAAGGGAAGCAGACAAGGGTAAAATTTGGCACTGCAATTCACGATACCAAGGGTATTTTGGATTATATGCACTCTAATGTGTGGGAGCCTTCCAAAACAATTTCTTTGGGAGGCAAAAATTATTTGTTACCTTTGTCGATGACTTCTCTCGAAGAGTATGGGTGTATACTATGAAGGCGAAAAATGAAGTATTGGGAATTTTCATCAAGTGAAAAAAGATGGTGGAAACTCAAATAGAAAGAAAGATCAAATGCCTTCAAACAGACAACGGAGGTGAATACACTAGTGATCCGTTCATGGAGGTCTGTGAAAATAAAGGCATTGTTCGGCACTTCACAGTCAGAGATACCCACAGCAGAACGGGGTGGTAGAGCGTATGAACAAGACATTGGTGGAAAAAGTTCGGTGTATGTTGTCCAATGCTGGGTTGGGCAGACAATTTTGGGTTGAGGCTTTAGCATATGCAAATCACCTCGTTAATCGCTTACCGTCAACTGCTATTGGCAGCAAAACGCCATTAGAGAAATGGTTGGAAAAACTTGCTACAGATTATGATTCCTTACATGTGTTTGATTCTACTGCATATTATCATGTTAAAGAATCAAAGTTGGATCCAAGGGCGAAGAAGGCGCTCTTTATGGGGATCACGACAGGCATTAAAGGTTATCGCCTTTGGTGTCCCGAGACGAAGAATATAGTTTTCAGCAGGGATGTCACATTTGATGAATCTACCATGTTAACAAAGGTAGATGTACAGCAGAATGATGGTACTCCCCAACAGGTGGAGAGCACTCCTAAGCAGGTGGAGTTTGAAAGAAGCATTATCAGACCAGCAGTGGATATAGGAGCAGATGAAAGAACTCCTATGGTAAAAGAAGAATCAACTGAAAAAGATGTTCCAGTTGGAGAGTCTTCACAGCAACTTGAATCAATTGCATTGAGTAAGCTAAAGAGAAATATTAAAGTACCTGCTCGGTATGTTAATATGGTGGCTAATGTATCTGCAATTGCAATAGATAAAGTTCCTACCACTTATCTTGAAACTATCCAAAGTTCAGAGAAAGGAAAATGGAGGACAACCATGGAAGAAGAAATACAGTCCCCCTTTATAAGAATCAGACTTGACAACTTGTCAATCTGTCAAAGGGAAAGAAAGCAATTGGGTGCAAGTGGGTATATGCAAAGAAGGAAGGATTTCCTGAAAAATCTGGTGTTCGCTACAAAGCAAGATTGGTAGCTAAAGGCTAAACTCAGAAGGAGGGAATTAATTACAACGAAGTGTTTTCTCCAGTCGTGAAACATTCCTCCATCAGAATTTTATTGGCTTTGGTAGCATAATTGGATTTGAAACTTGTCCAATTAGATGTAAAAACTGCGTTTTTACATGGAGACTTGGAAGAGGAAATCTACATGACTCAACCAGAAGAATTCAAAGTTGCTGGTAAAGAAAAGATGGCGTGCAAACTTGACAAATCGTTGTATGGATTGAAACAGTCTCCAAAGCAGTGGTACAAGCGATTTGACAAGTTTATGATGGGGCAGAGGTACACAAGAAGTAAATATGATGATTGTGTATATTTGCGCAAACTACGCGATGGATCCTACATATATCTTCTTTTTTATGTTGGTGATATGTTGATAGCTTCCAAGGATCAAGGTGAGATTGAAAAATTAAAATCTCATTTGAGTCGAGAGTTTGAAATGAAGGATCTCGGCAAAGTCAAGAAAATTCTCGGCATGGAGATAAGCAGAGATAGAAGATTGGGGAGGCTTTATTTGACTCAGAAAAAGTATCTTAGTAAAGTATTAAAGAGGTTTGGCATGAATGAAAAGATCAAATCCGTTAGTACTCCACTTGCTCCTCATTTCAAACTCAGTGCATCGTTATCTCCAAAGAATGATGCAGAACAAGAATATATGGCAAATGTACCATATGCAAATGCGGTGAGTAGCTTGATGTATGCTATGGTGTGTACAAGGCCCGACATTTCACAAGCAGTTGGAGTTGTGAGCAGGTAAATGCATGATCTTGGTAAGGAGCATTGGCAGGCTATGAAATGGATTTTACGATACATTTTGAACACCGTAGATGTTAGATTAGTATTTGAGCGGGATGAGAAGATTGGTCAAGACGCAGTTGAATATTGTGATTCCGACTACGCAGGTGATCAAGATACACGTCGATCAATAACTGGGTATGTGTTTACACTTGCTAAGGCACTAGTCAGTTGGAGGTCTATCTTACAGTCAACGGTTGCTTTGTCTATTACAGAGGCAGAGTATATGGTAGTTACGGAGGCTGTTAAGGAAGCAATTTGGCTTCATGGGTTGCTTGATGAATTGAGAATCAGACAGAAGTCTATCAAAGTTCATTGTGATAGTCAGAGTGCTATTCATTTAGCAAAGAACCAGGTTTATCATGCAAGGATGAAGCATATAGACGTACGGTATCATTTTGTGAAGAAGATTTTGGAAGATAGTACGATATTATTTTAAAAGATTCAGATCAAGGAGAATCCTACTGATATGCTTCGAAGGTTGTGACAACTATCAAATTTCAACATTGTTTGAATTTGATAAATGTTATGCACAACTTGAAGATTGGCGCTTGACAACGCATTTGAAGACACCATCGAATTTTGAGGGAGAAGATTTGTATTTTTGGTGGGATTAGAAATTATGCCAAGGTGGAGATTTGTTGAACTCAAAGTCAAGCCTCAATTATTGACTTTGAAATAGCCAAAATTGTTGAATTATTTGGTACAATTACAATCCTACATCGGTGGGTTTATGAATTGAAGAAGGTTTTGAGAGCTATAAATAAACTCTCTACCTTCTCAATTCAATTACACCAAGCAAGAGCTAATAACTTGCTTCCTTATCTCTCTTTGTAATATTTCTTCTAGTGAAATATTAAGTTGTCGGTAGTGTCCGAGGACGCAGGCAAATTAGCCGAACCTTGTTAAATTCTGGTGTTCTATTTTATTGTCTATTTAGTAGCTATATTTGTAGGTATATTGTAGTGAGTTATTGTGCAATTAATTGCATATATAGGTGATTTTGTCTAGAAAATTGATACTTAAGCAGGCCAGTATGCCTCACCAAATATCCTGAAAATTACCATTTTACAATTTTAGGTACAATAATTTACTCGTTATACCTTAATTTAGTAGAGCTTCCGCAACAGGCAGTACCATTTGCATTGTACCTTTTTTTGGTTCTATGGATGGCCTAAGGCCCTAACTGTTGCAAGCAACAAATCTTGGGATGGTCACCCCTCTACAATCAGCTCCGAGTAGCTAGCGTAGCTCATCTGGTAGGTTCCGTAGTCTCTTGAAGCTGATGCTCTTCTTTGCTAGATATTTTGCATTCCCATTCTCTGCAAAGAAAATGATTGACCTGGGCAATGAGATTATGGTGGGGGTTGCTCTGTACATTGCCTTGAATAAGGGAGATGCTGGTCATTGAATCCGATTCTAAGATCACTCTTGGATATCCTAAAGCCCATGCCAGGTTCAGGCCATCGACCATTGCCATAATTCTGCAGCTACATTGCTTGCAATTCCTAGTTTAGCACAGAAACCACCATGCCATCTTCCTAGAGCATCCCGTAGAAGACCTCCAGCACCTGCAAGACCGGGTTGTTGGTTGAGTTTCCGTCAACATTCACTTTAATCCATTCCTCCGGTGGTTTGGTCCAACTGATAAACAAAAGTTCCTTTTGTTGCGGATTGCTTTTGATGGACAAAGCTGCATGCGCTTGTTTAGCCTGTGCTGTCAGTTTTGTAGCCCTGACATGAAGCTTCTTGTCATCTCCTTTGATGCAGAACTCATTTCTCCCACTCCAAGCAAAATAAACTGATGGCCTAAAGCTTTCCAACTACAAGTTGTATTGCACTTCCAGTATTAAGTTCAGTATGTAACCCAATTTATGTAGTCAGTTCTCTAATTTGTTTGGAATAAACAAATTAGAGGAAAATAATATTTATGGATCCCTAATATATTACTTGACATTGAAAAACAAATTCAGGATCACACTGGCCTCTGTTGAATGGATACTTATGTAGCTTTTTTAAGTTTGCAATACGCAAGGTATAACAACTACTGCTTTTATCTATTTGCAGCAATTACAATCAATACCAAATGATTAGGTAAACAAAACAGAATACTCTATGCTTACAAATGTATACCAATCAAAATTTCAGGCTATGCTTATAGACCAGTTAAGCTTTGTTGGTTTAATCTTTCTTCAAGAAGCTACAGCAGCTCCAACTTCATTGATGATGGACTGCAGGATGACAGAAGTAGGTTGAAATTTTCCTATTCCTTTCTCCTCTGACAGGTTGTCGAGCCTGTGCAATAATAAAAATAGAACCTAACTACCACTAAAAGCAGTCAATAATTAATCCTAGGTACTGGAGTAGGGATTCTAAGTGTGCAATGGGTTACTTGATTCACCCTGTTCCCGAAGAGTTTGCTTAGGTGTGCAATGAGTTACTTGATTCACCCTGTTCCCGAAGAGTTTGCTTAACCCGATATACCAGAATTAATTAATTGACAAAAACTACTAAATAGTAGACAGTGACAAGCAAGGTCGTCTCCTCGGGGATTGGGGATATTTTTCTCTTGAAATTCCAATTGGTAAAAGGGGGATTTTATCGGAATGAAATTAAAAACAATTAAGCAATTCAACTAAAAATAAATACTTAACTAGCACGAATATAACAGGAATTAAATCAAGAATAGATAAATTCTAACCAAGAATACAACTACTCAGACACAGTCTACTTACCCGATCATTGATGCAAGGGAGGTTCACTTAATTTATTAATAGGCTAGTTATAGTCGCCGACGAACTCTAACGACCAATTTTTCCTTAATTTATTGATAACCAAGGTACGACCATTGATTACCCCTAACCAGAAAATACTCCTAGGTACGACCGTAGGAATTAATTTCTCAATTGCATTAAGATCTAGAAAAACCTAGCCCCAATCAATAATATGCTACGAGGGTTATTTAAATTAGATTGCACGTTCCCCTAGTGTGTAAACACGCCAGTTGCCACTAATATTAATCAATCAAACAATTACGGATTTAATTGACTAATTTGGCAAGAGATTAATAAATCACATTGAACATTGGGCCCTTGACATCCAATTAACAAAATAATCCCATGGAAATTTAAATAGGCAACGTGCAAATATTAACAAATTAAAAAACGCGTGAAAACTAATTAGATCTCATAGATATTTGGGACTGCGCCGTCGAGTTAATCCTTGACTAGATGAAAGGCTTAGCCACGCTGCATAAATAAATCTCCACGCAAATTAATTGATTGCAAAGGCATCAAGTTTTTCACTAGGAAGCGAGAAATAAAAGATGTTTTTTCCGTTGGGGAATATTGTCGAACAGTGGGCGTGCGCCTGACAAGGAAAAAGAAAGAAAACTAAAAACTATGCTAAAAACTAAGCATCACTAGCCTCTGTACGTTTGTCTCTTAAAAGCAAAATGACTCCATAATGCTCTCTGTGGTCCCAACGAATTGGGAGTCCAAGTACAAAAAATGAGGCTCTCTGCCGAATTTTTCTCTTTTGTTTTCCTATTGCTAATCAAAGACTCCCATGCTCAGACCATTCCTGATCAGCAAAAGGAAATGCACTCCCTCTGCCGCACCCTATGGGCCAGGTTTTTTAAGCTCTTTGGAGTCTCCCACGTGTGGAGCAATTTTCTCTAACACATCCCTCTTTTTAGCACTTTTCAATCCCCTTCCTATAGATAGGCCCAAATATCAAATATAAATATATATTAATAATTTAAAACAATATTTGGCGGGAACAAAGGAGAAAATTAACAATAAAAATACTAACAATTAACACTCTATCATCCTCAAATGTTATGGACAGAAGTGGCAAGAGACAATCTAGCTACTTGATCAACAAAGTTGTTCTGCACATAATGAACACTAATTAACCCAGAAAGCCCAATATTCCAAGAATAGGCTCCTCTATATGCCACACTCAATTCTGCACTTCTCTCCAAACATTTGCAGCATATTGGTATGCAAAATACAGATGATTAATAGTTTTTGCCACCTGTTTAGACAGATATTGCAGCAGCACAAAAGAAACCTTAGAACCGATCATTAGCTCGTACTAGATTAGGGTTTAGACAACACAACTTCCAACCCTTTGCATTGCAGCTCACTAAAGACTTGCTTCTCAATAAAGGAACCAGAAGTACACCATAGCAACTCTGGGGAGTAAGAAAGATGGAGTCACTTCAATAAGCAACCTTACTCAGAAGCCATTTTCCAGTTTTCCTCCGAACAGGCCAAGCCAACTTGCCATCAACAAGCAATAGATGATACTTATACCAGTTGAAGAACTCCCAAAGCTACAACAGTCTGAGGTGAAACCACTTCCAGCAAATAGCCTATAGGATGCGAGGAGTCGTACCACAGGAAAGTATTTTTTCGATTTTCCACAATGTATTTAATAAATGGTTTTGTCAAGCCTTTGCATTCAAAAATTTTCCTCCAGCACCAAGCAGTATCTTTTAGCATTTCCGGCTTCCAAATAGATTTCCCTTAATCTTATGCAAACGAAATCATCTAATCCACAGTGTATTTATTTAAAATGAAGGGCCAAAGACGTTATACAATGCAAAATTAGACATCTGTTCCACACATAGACCGTCGAAGTTCCAATCCATCTTCCTCTTGTTGGTATAAGATATCCAACCACGAGACAATGTGAAAATAATACAAAATGTAGCAAATTTCAGTCTGGTGTGTGCAGCCTATGGAAGTACAAGGAAAGAACAAGAATAGAGGTGAATACTACATGGAACTAAATTTATCAATTGCAGCCTTCTACCATAGGTTAATCTTTTATTTGCCCACCCTTTGATCCTAGTTGCGAATTTCTCAATAATAACCTTACATTCTACTCCTCTAAGTGTAGATCAGGGAAGAGGAACATCCAAATATGTGAGAGGAAGATATCCTCTTTTCATTTTTAGATAAGAGCAGAAAGCTAAGCACCTTCCCTCATAAACACCTGCCATAAAGACCTCACATTTTTGCTAATTTGGCTCAAGACTGAGAAGCACTTCAAAACTGCGTAGCACCTGTTTTATAACGTTCATGGACTTATCACTGGCAGCAGCTCAGATAAACAGATCATCTCTAAAACATATATTATCACATTTAGGGTGAAAATCAAAACCTTGTTCCTCAATTTTGAAATCCAGCAAAGCAGCAATATTGGGAGTTCGAAGTCTTGAACTTTTGATGTTTAAATACCCGAAACAACAGCCTATCAGTTTTGGACGAGAAATCAGCTTACCTTATTCATGTACTTCTCAACCACCGAAGGAAGGTCAGTGTGCGGTTTATAATTGCCAAAAAATGTTCCCTTGCGTGTCTTCTCATTCAGGACATTGATTGGATGAGTTCTGAATGCGTCATCCTTATTTGGTACTCCAACAAGTACAGCAGCACCCCATCCCATCCCTGCAAGGTCGTAGGATTCACTATAGCCAGACTTTAGAATTACTAATTATTGTCTTCTTGAAATATCAAACAAGCAAGACATTGCAATTCTTCTTGATTTCCCATCATTAGGCATCACTCCTCTATAAAACTAGGAGCTGTTGGTCTTGCTGTAAGAATCTGTTCTGCATATGAATTTTATACGAAGTACTATTGTACCATGGCTGCTGCTCCCCAGAAATTTCATGCTATTGCTTGTCTACTTGTCTATCGACACTGATAGAGGAGAGAGGCTTAATGATGGGAAATCAAGATTTTCAATAAACGGGAAACCAATTTATCACTTTGTGTTGACTTTTCAACGCCCACCACGGTTGAATTGGTGGCAAAATTTTGCATCCCACATCGACAAAGGCTTGAGGAAAGCCTTCTCTGGTTTCCTATAAATAAGGAAGCTTATTGAAGGAATTAACTCGCACCACTTAAGAGAGTTATATGGGCTATTAGCTTCTTGAGTCATTTAGCCCATTCAGTTAAATATTTTAGGCTCTCTTATTTTGAGTTTAGGAATATTTTCTAAACTCTTTTGTAAGTGCCTATTGGCCTAGGAACCACTTTCCTACGGTCTTTTGTATTTCTTCTTCATAGTAGAAATATTGCTCCTCCCTCGCCCGTGGACGTAGGTCAATTTGACCGAACCACGTAAATCTTCTGTGTCTTTTATTTGCTTTGTTATCCGTCTTTATATGGTCGGTTTTACCGCCTAATTATTATATGGCTGGTATCTACCGCCTATCTATTATATGGTCGGTTATACCGCCTACTTTGTGCTAACTTGAGTTTGTCTATTCCTGGCCCGGTCCTAACAAACTGGTATCAGAGCTGGTTGTTATATTTTGCAAGACAGGTTCATCTGGTGGGGCCCGTTCATCTGGTGGGGTCCGTCCATCCTGTGGGGCCCACTCATCCTGTGGGGTCCGTTCATCCGTGGGGTCCGCTCACCTTGTGGGGTCCGTTCATCCCGTGGGGCCCGCTTATCTCGTGGGGTCCGCTCACCCTGTGGGGCCCGCTCACGAGACTTGCATATTTGTTTGGCCAGTTTTTTGAGACAAACTTCACGTTACAGATTTTGTGGCAACAATGACGATAACAAAGACGGTTGTCGAGAAATTCGACAGGAATGTCAACTTCGGAATGTGGCAGCTCAAGATGGAGGCCATTCTTGTTCAAGACGGAGTTGATCTAGCGATTCACGGAATCGAGAACAAACCAGAAGAAGTCAAGGATGCGGATTTCGCCGATATGGATAAGAAGGCCAGATCCAGCATAATCTTAAATCTCTCCGATGAGGTATTGCGTGAGGTAGCAACGGAGACTTCGGCCAAGGCTATGTGGGATAAATTAAAAGCCTTGTATATGAAGAAGACAGTCGAGAATCGGCTATATTTGAAGCAGAGTTTGTACATGCTTCGGATGTCTGAAGGTACATCTATACTCTCCCATCTTGATAAATTTGATTCCATTATTATGGATTTGGGGAATATAGATTCGAAAATTGATGATGAAGATCAAGCCCTATTACTTTTGTGTTCCCTTCCCCAGTCTTTTAAGCATTTCCGCGATACTATGATTTATGGAAAGGAAACAATTTCGTATCGGGAAATTAAATCTGCATTAAAATCTAAAGAGCAGATAGATAGGGACATTACTGGGGAAACTAGTGGGAGTCAAGCCGATGGCTTGTTTGTTCGGGGTAGATCTGAAAAGAGAAACACAGAAAATAGAAGTAGATCCAAATCCAGACATAAAAATGTGGTGTGCAATTATTGTAAAAAGAAGGGCCATGTTATCTCTGATTGCTTTAAATTGAAAAATAAAGAAAAGCAAAAAGGGAAATTTGTTGAGAAAAATACTGAATCCGCTGAGGCTAGTATAGCAGCTGATGAGAATGATGGAACCATTTTCTGTGCAACGGAAAATAATTTTAGGTCTAACAATGAGTGGATTTTAGATTCGGGTTGTTCATATCATATGTGTCCCAATAGGGACTGGTTTTCAACATATGAATCAGCTGAAGGTGGAGTTGTCTTAATGGGCAACAACGCTGTTTGTAAAGTTGTTGGCAAAGGCACAATCCGGATTAAAATGTACGATGGTATTGTGAGGACGCTCACAGATGTTAGACATGTTCCAGATTTGAAGAAAAATCTCATCTCTTTGGGCACTCTTGAGTCTATCGGGTGCAGGTATTCAGGTGGAGACGGAGTTCTCAAAATCACTCGAGGAGCTCTTGTTGTTATGAAGGCACACAGATCTGGTACTTTGTATATTTTGCAGGGATCTACTGTTACAGGTGCTGCTGCTGTTTCAACATCATCTTTGTCAGATATAGACATCACCAAATTATGGCATATGCGTTTGGGGCACATGAGCGAAAAAGGCTTAGGCATACTAAGCAAAAAGGGACTTCTTTGTGGTCAAAGTACCGGGCCATTGGAATTCTGTGAACATTGTATTTTTGGGAAGCAGAAAAGAGTCAGCTTCAGTTCACCAGCAATTCACAAGACAAAAGGTACTCTCGATTACATTCATTCAGATCTATGGGGTCCTTCTCGTGCTCCTTCTAAAGGTGGTGCCAGGTACATGTTGACTTTCATTGATGATTATTCAAGGAAAGTTTGGGTATATTTTCTTAAGCATAAAAATGATGTTTTCCTAACTTTCAAGCAATGGAAAGTTTTGATTGAGAAGCAAACAGGAAAACACATTAAGCGGTTGAGAACAGATAATGGCATGGAATTTTGTGGAGGTGAATTTAATGAATTCTGCAAGAATGAAGGAATTGTTCGGCATCACACCGTCAGGATGACGCCTCAACAAAATGGTGTGGCTGAACGTATGAACAGAACTCTTTTGGAGAGAGCAAGATGTATGATCTCCAATGCAGGGTTGACAAACGACTTTTGGGCAGAGGCGATCAATATGGCCTGTTATATTGTCAACCGTTCTCCTTCTGCATCTCTTGATTTCAAAACTCCTGAGGAAGTTTGGTCAGGTACTCCTGCTGATTACTCCAATTTAAAAGTTTTTGGGTGTCCAGCATACATGCACGTGAATGATGGAAAATTGGAGCCTAGGGCTAAAAAGTGCATTTTTCTTGGGTATGCTTCTGGGGTGAAAGGATACAGATTATGGTGTCCTGATCCCAAATCCCCAAAATTTGTAATCAGTAGAGATGTTACTTTTGATGAATTGTCTATGTTATCTTCCAAGAAGGAGTCTTCTAGTCCTTGTACTACTGATAGTACACAGAAGCAGGTGGAGCTTGATATTGGCAGTTCTGGTCCTTCTCAGACCAAATCTTCTATTCAACAAATGCCAGTAGATACACCTGAATCTACTGTTGAAGATAGTTCTGAAGAAGAAGAGTATTCCATAGCCAGAGATAGAGCAAGGAGAGACATTCGACCACCACAAAGATATGCAAATTTAGTTGCATATGCTTTGTCTGTTGCAGAAGAAACTGATGCAGTTGGTGAGCCTTCCACCTATTCAGAAGCAGTTTCTTGTGATGATTCTGCAAAGTGGTTGATTGCGATGAATGAAGAAATTGAATCTCTTCATCGTAATGAAACTTGGGTTCTTATAAAGCCGCCGTCAGCTAAGAAAATTGTTGGATGCAAATGGGTCTTCAAGAAGAAGGAAGGTATTCCAGGGGTTGAAGATGCAAGGTATAAAGCACGATTAGTTGCAAAGGGCTATAGTCAGGTACAAGGTGTTGATTTTAATGATATATTCTCACCTGTTGTTAAACATAGCTCTATTCGTGTTTTACTTGCTTTAGTAGCCATGTATAATTTGGAGTTAGAGCAGCTTGATGTTAAGACAGCTTTCTTACATGGCGAACTTGAAGAACAAATTTATATGAAGCAACCCCAGGGTTTTGAGATTGAAGGTAAGGAAGACCATGTTTGCTTATTGAAGAAATCTTTATATGGATTGAAGCAGTCTCCAAGACAATGGTATAAAAGGTTTGATTCCTTTATGTTGGGTCATGGTTATTTGAGGAGCATGTATGATAGTTGTGTTTACTTCCGGAAGTTAAATGATGGTTCTTTCATTTATTTGCTGCTTTATGTTGATGACATGCTCATTGCTGCCAAGAATTTGTCAGAAATTCACACTTTGAAACTGCAGTTAAATAGTGAATTTGAAATGAAAGATTTGGGAGCAGCTAAGAAAATTCTTGGCATGGATATCAAGAGAGATCGAGGAGTAGGGAAGTTATTCTTGACCCAGAAAAATTACCTTGAGAAAGTTTTGGAGCGTTTTGGCATGAAAGATGCTAAACCAGTAACTACTCCTCTTGCTAGCCATTTTCGGCTATCTGCTGCTCAATCACCAAAATCAGATGAAGAGGAAGATTATATGGCACGAGTTCCTTATTCCAGTGCAGTCGGCAGTATTATGTATGCAATGGTTTGTACTCGTCCAGATATTGCACAAGCAGTCAGTGTTGTTAGCAGATATATGTCTTGTCCTGGTAAAACACATTGGCAGGCTGTGAAGTGGATTCTCAGATACTTGCGAGGTACTTCAAATGCATGTTTGGAGTTTGGAAGAAATAATAACACTTTGGTTGGTTTTGTAGACTCAGACTACGCTGGGGATCTTGACAGGAGAAGATCACTTTCAGGCTATGTATTTTGCATTGGCGGTTGTGCTGTTAGTTGGAAAGCTACTCTACAACCTGTCGTAGCTTTGTCTACTACTGAAGCAGAATATATGGCTGTGACCGAGGCAATCAAAGAAGCCTTGTGGTTGAAGAGTTTATTTAGCGAGCTAAGTCTATATCAAGGTGTTACTGATATTCACTGTGATAGTCAAAGTGCCATACACTTGACTAAAGATCAGATGTATCATGAGAGGACGAAACACATTGATGTGAAGTATCACTTCATTCGGGATATCATTGCTGAGGGAAAAGTCCTTATTCAGAAAATCAATACCAAGGACAATCCAGCCGATATGTTTACGAAACCTCTTCCAGTCTACAAGTTCAAGCAGTGCTTGGATTTGGTTGGTGTTCGTTGTTTGTGATTTTAAGCCCATTGGGGCTTATGTGAAGAAGGTGGAGCAGTTTTTGGGTGGAATCCAAAATTATACCAAGGTGGAGATTTGTTGACTTTTCAACGCCCACCACGGTTGAATTGGTGGCAAAATTTTGCATCCCACATCGACAAAGGCTTGAGGAAAGCCTTCTCTGGTTTCCTATAAATAAGGAAGCTTATTGAAGGAATTAACTCGCACCACTTAAGAGAGTTATATGGGCTATTAGCTTCTTGAGTCATTTAGCCCATTCAGTTAAATATTTTAGGCTCTCTTATTTTGAGTTTAGGAATATTTTCTAAACTCTTTTGTAAGTGCCTATTGGCCTAGGAACCACTTTCCTACGGTCTTTTGTATTTCTTCTTCATAGTAGAAATATTGCTCCTCCCTCGCCCGTGGACGTAGGTCAATTTGACCGAACCACGTAAATCTTCTGTGTCTTTTATTTGCTTTGTTATCCGTCTTTATATGGTCGGTTTTACCGCCTAATTATTATATGGCTGGTATCTACCGCCTATCTATTATATGGTCGGTTATACCGCCTACTTTGTGCTAACTTGAGTTTGTCTATTCCTGGCCCGGTCCTAACACTTTGTTGGTTCCACTTTCAGTGAATACACTGTGGTACATATTGGCCGTGTTGCAAAGATCAACCCTGAAGCTTCCCAGAAGTAAACATCAGTATGGCAAAGGGAAGTGAAGAGGATCTTCAGGCGAACTTCCATTGCCTGGGGTGGTGCAACCTCCACTTCCTCAATTACCAGACTGCCAGTGGCTTCCCTGGTCCCCATGCCACAGCAGCTGCAAATTGCAACAACAAAATTAGGCAAAAATATTTTAAAAAACCAATCAGTAGATGTAAACCAAACAATTGTTCACAACTCAATCAAGTTGGTTAAGGCATGTTAAGATTACTTTCCGCATTCATTAGCCAACAAAATATCGGAGTTTTATGGTGTTCGATTTTTTACTCAGCTAAAACAGAGGAAGGAAATGATTTGAAGGGAAGTACCTTTGCAGCGTATCACTTGACCTTCAGTACTGGAGGAAGTAGACATCTTGAATATTCTGAAAACTTTCCTTGTGACCAAATTGAAACTTAGGCAGATGGTTTTGTTGTGGAGAAAGTCGTTGAAGGTGGATAGATATAGCAGTAGTAATACAAGTTAAATGCAATAGGCTTCATTTTTTTCCCTCTTGGCTTCAGAAGAAAACCAGGATTGCTTCTGCAGTATTGGGAAGCAGAGAGAAAGCTGCAAACAGATGTTGCCTTGGTTTACAATATCCGGTTTCTGACTTTTTCCTTAAACCATCCAAAAAAAAAGAACAAAAAAAATTTGAGACCAATTAGGAAAAACTTGAGGTTTGGCATACAGTTTATCCAATTAGGAAAAAGAAACCATGAAAACGATGTAGAGTCCAAATCCGTTATTAAAAACTATAAAAAGTTTGAGAAAAAAAGCAAGCTGTTTTAGAGAAAAGAAACCACGGTCTCGAGTTGTTATATTTTATTACTGGTATCAATAAATAATTCTTGGTTGATTTGACCAGAAATGAAGATGCTAAATCCATGGTTTTAGGAAATGGGAAACCAGATTTGATTAGTTGGTTTAGTTTTGCAAATCCAAGTTCCTAGGAGTCTTTTCTGTGGCAAAGGAAAAAAAAATGGAAAAGAAGTAACTAACATTTGTCTATTTGTTCTTTATCAACTGTATCTGATTGGTTGATTTATGAACAAATGGACCAAATCATTTAGCACTGTTTGTAACATAAGCTTTGGCATCTATTTCAAGAGATGTCGACAAATAATAATGTAGGTAAGAGTGGCAATGGGGCGGGGACCCCTCCCCCATCCCCCGCCCCGTTGCCTATTAATTCCTCCCGCCCCGCTCCGTACTCATTCCCCTGCCCCCGACTTTCCCCGCCCTGCCCCGCTTCCTCCGCGGGAGCATCATGGGGTTAAAAAAATTTTATTATATAATTTTATTATAATTAAATTTTAGCAAATAATCAAATATTAAAATATTAATACATCACCAAATTATTATTCATTGTAACTTTACAATTGAAACTCATAAAAATAATTAAATAAAAATTATTTGAATACAACTTGATATGATAAAACAAATATAAATAAAATAATCAAGTTTTCACTTTTAATACAAATACAATCACTAAATTATTATTGTATTTTTTTTAGGAAAAAGTGTTATTGTATTAAGTGCAGTTAAGAATTTAATATAAATTTATTAATAAATTTAGTATAAATAATTAATAGTTTTTATTAATAGACATGTATAATTAGTAGTATAATTGATAATATCAATTATATTACATATACTAATATACATTAAATGATACATATAACTAATAATATCATTATTATAAATTTATAACTAATTAAATTAAATATTATATATATAATTATGTACATATATATATATCTTTATTTTTTTTAAGTGAGTGGCAGGCCCCCGCCCCATTTCTAAATTGGGGGGGGGGGGGGGGGGAAAATTCTCCCTCGCATCCTACCCCAACCCCAGCCCCAATAGCCCCCGCGCTGCCATCCTTAATTGTAGGCTTTGGTATCATTCGCTTTTATTTCCAAAGGTTTCAAAGGTTACAAATGAGGCTTATAAGTGATACAAGACCAAAGGTATATATACCAACATTAATATAGATACATGGATTGAATACTTTGAGTACATGAATTTAATAGTTTTATATGAATGAACTACGAGAAAATACGTAAGAGTATTAATCAACCTTATAAAGGAATGAATATTCTAATATATCTCTTAGAGAATGAGTAGACAGTCATACTTATCATTTTATTAATTTCATAACAGAATGTTCATATTATTTTAATTTTTATTATATGTGGTGATCTAAAAGATATTTTCCCAAATGTGATGAATTGGCTCTTGTTTTCTTCTAGTTGAATATTTATAACTTGCAGTCATTCTTTTTTCATTAGACTTTTATGGAACTAAATTTGAAGACTTGTTATTTGATTTTCTCAATTTCATATTGTAAATAAATCATTTGTATTATAGGGTATGTCCATTCTAGTAATGTGCGAATTCAAAATATATGGAATTGAACCGGACAAAAGATAAAAACTAGAGGTGGCAATATGGATAAATGGTTCATAATTGGTTTTGACTTAATGGATGGTGGATGAAATTTATCCAATCCATTTAGATCCATTTATTAAATGGATCTAAATGGATGGATCTAAATGGATTAAATAAAAACCAATTATCCATTTATAATCCATTTAAATATTTTGGTTACTTTTTTTTTATTACCATTTCTTATAATATGAAAATACTTTTTTATGTACTTGTAAATTTTAGGTGTTGAAAATGACAAAAATCAATAAATGACAAAAATAATTGGAACTAACCATGAAGATTGTTGTACAAATAGCCATATGGTAATTAATGAGGGATTAATGGGGACTAAATCACATCATAATCTAAGGAGAGAGGTTCAACTGGGCTTACGGAGGACTAAACCACACCCGTATGAATTTTTTTAAAAAATCACATATTGTGACAATTAATAGGAGGTAATATTTAAACTCTTGATCTCCCACCCATCAAGGCTTAATCCTTAAGTTGGCTTAAAACCAGAATGCAACACAAGCATTTGGTCATACTGGAAAGGTAAAGGCTGTCTTTCTGTATTTGTCACTTCTGAGCACAGACTTAAGCAGGCAAGGCACTAGTTGCTTTCTTTATTTTCTGTCCAAAATTAAACATTTTCACTGCGGTAAAAGAGTTAAAAGGTCGGAACTATTATATCATTGAATTAGCAGAAATTGAGACACCACGTTTATGATTTGATGGCGGCTGCTAGTTGCCATCATCATCAACGTGTTCATAAGGCCGGTGGAATAAACGCGGAGGAGGCCAACACTAAAGAACAGAGGAATGAGATAGAGTTGAAAAACATGCAACAGGTTTCTTTTATTTGGTTTTTAAGTAAATGGATATATATGGTTTTTGTGGATAATCCATATAAATCCATTTAATTTAATGGTTTTACTTTGGTCATCCATTTAAAACCAACATTATAAATGGATAATCCAAATCCATTTAATTATGGATTATATGGATGGATAAATGGATTTCAATCCAAATTGCCGCCTCTAATAAAAACTATGGAATTAATCAATTAAACGGTTAGTTCTAAACTTTTCAGCATATAAAAATGTTTGGGATTTCTTGTATTTTTCTTTAAAAGAATTCTTGTATCATTCAGACGGTTGTTTTTTTTTTTTTTTCATCGTCCTTGAATTAGGTTGAGGTAATTCCACTTTTCACCCAGTTGAAGGTCAAAATTAAGCAAATTAGAAAAATAAAAATGTTCTTAGTTTGTGAATTTTGGCACTTCAACGCTTGCTTTAGTTTTTGTATATAAATTAGGGGAAAAGAATGACAGTTCTTATACATTTACTTAAGTTTTGATAGTTTTTAATAACATAAAAATTAAACAAACTTTACCAAAAAATTTTGTACCTTTTGTCCTACCTAGAATTTCCTAATACATTTGATCCTACCCAGATATGATTCAAAACCTCCAATAAAATGATTCCTTATACATCCAAAGCCTCTATATGATTCAATGTATCAATTTTAATGCATATCTTAAGAAATTTATAAGACAATGAAATGGAACTTCTATACGTCTATGTGCATTCTAAACTCTGAGGCACAAATAAAAATAGAGTGTATTTTTTATACACTATCAGTTGATAATTTTTTTACACTAATAAAGACCTTCATAAACACCTTCCATAAAGACCTCACATTTTTGCTAACTTGGCTCAAGAGTGAGAAGCACTTCAAAACTGTGCAGCACCAGTTTTATAACATTCATGGACTTATCACTGGTAGCAGGTAAGATAAACAGATCGATCATGTCTAAAACATATATTATAACATTTAAGGTGAAAATCAAAACTACATTCCTCAATTTTGAAATCCGACAAAGCAGCAATATTGAGAGTTCGAAGTCTTGAACTTCTCGGATAGGAGAAGCTGCAAAGTCTGTTATTGTCACAGATCGGGTTGTGGTGCCGGAGCATGGAGCAGATGTTGGGCTGCAGACTTCGACTTTGAATCCACTTGAGGATGGGGAATTCACTGATCCAGAGTCTGAGAATGACCATTCCATTCAACCAACTAATGGCGCATTCACAGAGGCTGCATCAGAAGAGAAGGCGATGGAGGCTGGCGACTCCTCACAGCAAGGTAATGGAATTACGTCTGATGTGGCAAACGGTGCGCTCGCGAAGGTAGACCAAGTTCATGACTCACGTGATATGGTGTCAGTTGGAGACACACCCTTGTGGATACAAGTACAAGAACAGGAACGAAATCCTCTATGCCTCAAAATACATGGTTTAAAGATGTGTCACAATTTAAAGATGTGTTCGAAGAGTTTAAATGGGAGAGATTACATGGTAAGATCCCCCTCGTATATCAAAAGCCATTTCTTCATTCAAGTACAACATGCAATGATGACAAAAATGAAGAAGAAGAAGATGATTCACAACGCGATAAAGACAAAGACCAAGACCAGAAACTAGTTCACGAGCAATTTACCCAAGTGATTTCAAAGAAAGCGAGGAAGCAGCTTTCAAAAAAGGTAAAACAATGCAAACACGTCAAGATGTTAAATCAAACTCTCACGTTCACTCACAATCCCACAAATGTGGGGCACCCTCATGTGGATGATTTCGTTCGATTCATTTGTTATGTGTTTAGATTCGCAGATTTTTCTATATGTGCGTATTATTGTTGTCTTTAGCTCTTCCTTTTACTTTAACAGAGGTCAGGTTTGGTCCCCTCTAATTCGCTGTACTCTTTTCGGATATTAATAAATTAAGGGATGACATCCCTTAAAAAAAAAAAAAAAGCTCATTTTTTATCATTGTAATCAGCTTAAGACTACATCTGTGAGATGTTAAAAGCATAGAATCTAGTTCCATCATGAAGAAAAATGAATCTATCAAAGAGGTAAGATGCAGAGTAATGTTCTAAACTGTAAACGCAGTTGATGATATATGTGCTATTTAAGATGATTTAAAGGTCTTTATTTATGTATACAAAACTGGAAATAAAGTTGAGTTACAAGGTACTTTTCTGGTACAGGTGAAAACATGATGATTCCAACGTATCAAATTTAGCTAATTATTTGATTCGTCTACTTTGCCAGGGATGCTGCACTATGCTCCCATGTGAATAATGCAGCGCAGGCCCGCTCCTTTGAGCATGTACTCAAATGCCTTGTTGATCTCTGAGAAAGGCACTTCATGGGTGATAAACTTCTCAAGTTCAAGCTCCTGTATTTATTAAAAACCACCATTCTGTTAGGAACATAGACTCTCTATGGCAATTTGATGCAATTCATATTCCCATCAATTCACACAAAAACTAATCTTATCTGCTGCAGTAACAGACTCAAGAATTAGTTCAATGAAGAGAAGATAGTCTAAGAGGTTTCTAAAGAATGAAGTGCAAACAGATTATTATGCCAATTCCTTGTATATAAGACTAGAAGCATATACTGCTTGTCGAAGGATGAAGTACATATTTGGGGGAATGTCGTGTCAGTGCAACTGGCTAATTGATGTACACAAATCGGTACATAACTTCCTTCTCCATAAAGATGCTTCACATAACAGCCTATCAGTTTTGGACCCAAGAGAAATCAGCTTACCTTATTCATGTACTTCTCAACCACCGAAGGAAGGTCAGTGCGCGGTTTATAATTGCCAAAAAATGTTCCCTTGAGTGTCTTCTCATTCAGGACATTGATTGGATGAGTTCTGAATGCGTCATCCTTATTTGGTACTCCAACAAGTACAGCAACACCCCATCCCTGCAACGTCATTATTCAGTATATTCAGACTTTAAAATGACTAATTATCGCATTCAAATCTCATATTAGGTTAGCCACTACGTTTCTTAAAACAAAGTAAAGAGTAAGGAGATTACATCATGAACACACTCAAATGCAGAGATCATTGCATTGATACTTCCAGTACATTCAATACTGCGGTCTACACCCCCATCTGTTATCTCTGCAAGAACCTGAAGACAAATTGTTCAAGGCATCATGAGCTGAATATCTATTGTCAGGTATAAATTGCCTCAGAAACAAGAAATACCTCTTGCACAGGCTTGTTGTAGTCCTTTGGGTTCACAAACTCCGTTACACCAAATTTCTTGGCTGGTTACAGAAAAATGAGAACAGACAGAAAGCAATTAAAAGTAAGCCTAGTTTTCTTTCTTATTTAGTTTCTTTTGTGATTTAGGAACTCTATAGCAGAAGAAAGTATGAACATATGGAAATGTGTATTATAAGGGCTTGTTGTGTACCTTCTTCAAATCGGTTGGAGTTCAAATCAACCCCAATGATTCTTGATGCACCAGCAATTCGAGCTCCTTCAGCAGCCTATCATAGAAAAGTAATAGCATGAAATTTCCTGGAAGCAGCAGCCATAGTACAATAGTACTCGGTATAAAATTCATATGCAGAACAGATTCTTACAGCAAGACCAACAGCTCCTAGTCCAAAAATTGCAACTGTTGAGCCCTTCGGTGGCTTTGCAACATTCAAGGTAGCACCAAGACCTGTGCCCATAATATACGATGCCCATGTTATTGTAGGAATGAAAAGTTGAATCTAAAAGGACATCAAGTTATGGATTTTCAAACAAATTTCCAACCCGTGGAGATTCCACAGCTGAGAACACAAACTTTATCAAGTGGAGCTTCAGGATTGATCTTTGCAACACAGCCAACATGTACCACAGTGTATTCACTGAAAGTGGAAGTTCCAACAAAATGATAAATTGGTTTCCCGTTTATTGAAAATCTTGATTTCCCATCATTAAGCATCACTCCTCTATCAGTGTTGATCCTGAGGAGGTCACACATATTGCTCTCCTCTGACTTGCAGTGTCTGCATTCCTTACACTCTCCTGTGAATACAGGAAGCACATGATCACCAGGTTTGAGTTCCGTCACACCCTCACCAACACTTTCCACTATCCTGAAAAAAAAAAAATTCGTAAAGCACAAGTTGATTTGGCTTATGCCATCCAAGAACATTCTAAATTAGCAGTCAATCCAAGACAAATTATTCTCATACCCTGCAGCCTCATGACCAAATATTCTAGGAAACACTGGGGTCTGCCCCTGCACATTGACAACAATAATCTTGTTAAAACTGGCAAATATTTGTTTTTAGGTGCATGTACAACAAATTATTCTCATGTCATTAGAACCTTTGCTTCCCAGAAGTAAACATCAGTATGGCAAAGGGAAGTGAAGAGGATCTTCAGGCGAACTTCCATTGCCTGGGGTGGTGCAACCTCAACTTCCTCAATTACCAGTGGCTTCCCTGGTCCCCATGCCACAGCAGCTGCAAATTGCAACAACAAAGTTAGACAAAAATTTTTTCAAAACCAAACAGTTGTTCACAACTCAGTCAAGTTGGTTAAGGCATGTTAAGATTACTTTCCGCATTCATTAGCCAACGAAAAATCAGAGTTTTATGGTGTTCAATGTCGACACATCTAAAACAAGGGAAATGATTTGAAATGGAAGTACCTTTGCAGCGTATCACTTGACCTTCAGTACTGGAGCAAGTAGACATCTTGAATATTCTGAAAACTTTTCTCGTGATCAAATTGAAACTTAGGCAGATGGTTTTGTTGTGGAGAAAGAGTTTGTTGAAGGTGGATATATATAGCAGTGGTAGTACAAGTTAAATGCAAGAGGTTTCATTTTTATTTTTAAACTTAGGCAGATGGTTTTGTTGTGGAGAAAGAGTTTGTTGAAGGTGGATATATATAGCAGTGGTAGTACAAGTTAAATGCAAGAGGTTTCATTTTTATTTTTATCCTTTTTCCCCTTGGCTTCTAAAGAAAACCAGGATTGCTTCTGCAGTATTGGAAAGCAGAAGAGAAAGCTGCAAACAGATGCTGCCTTGGTTTATATTTTCCGGTTTCTGAAACCAGTTGACTTTTTCCCTTAAACCATCCAAAAAGAAAAGATTAAAAAAAAATAGTAGTTGACATTGCCAGGTACAGATTCTGAAAAAACAATATTTTTGAGACTAGCAAAACTTGAGGTTTGGCATACAGTTTGTCCAATTAGGAAAAAGAAACCAAGAAAACGATGTAGTGTCCAAATCCGTTATTAAAAACTATAAAAAGTTAAGAGAAAAGAAAGCAAGCTGGTCTCAAGTTGTTATATTTTATTACTGGCATCAATAAATAATTCTTGGTTGATTTGACGAGAAATGAAGATGCTAAATCCATGGTTTTAGGAAATGGGAAACCAGATTTGATCAGTTGTTTTAGTTTTGCAAATCCAAGTTCCCAGGATTCTTTTCTGTGGCAAAGAAAAAAAAATGGAAAAGAAGTAACTAACAGTTGTCTATTAGTTCTTTATCAACTGTATCTGATTGGTTGATTTATGAACAAATGGACCAAATCATTTAGCACTGATCGACAAATAATATTGTAGGCTTTGGTAAGAGCCCTTGATGGACAAATACCTGATTCCAATTGGTGGTGAGAACATATTTTTCATTCGCTTTTATTTCCAAAGGTATCAAAGGCTACAAATAAGACTTATAAAATTAATATAGATACATGAATTGAGTACTTTGGATACATGAATTTAATAGTTTTATATGAACGAACTACGAGAAGATACATGAATATATCAATCAACCTTATAAGGGAATGAATATTCTAATATATCTCTTAGAGAATGAATAGACATCCATACTTATCATTTCATTAATTTTATAACAGAATGTTCATATTATTTTAATTTTTATCATATGTGGTGAACTAAAAGATATTTTCCCAAATGTGACGAATTGGCTCTTGTTTTCTTCTAGTTGAATTTTTATAACTTGCAGTCATTTTTCTCATTAGACTTTTATGAAACTAAATTTGAAGACTTGGTATTTGATTTTCTCAATTTCATATTGTAAATAAATCATTTGTAATATAGGGAATGTCCATTCTAGTAATGTTCGAATTCAAAATAGGGATAATTTTAGAAACCTCCCCTGAGGTTCCTAACAATTTCACTGAGCTCCCTTGAGATTTAAAAAATTACACATACCTCCCTTGTCATTTAAAATAACAATTTTACCCTTAAATATTTTAATGAAATTCCTTTATTTGGTATGCTTATACTTAAAACGAGTTTTAAAATTATTTTTTCATTCTTTTTTCTTCTTATTCCTTTTTTTTTTTAATTTTTTGTCAATAAAACTGTAGAACTACCACTATTGCTTCTAGTTTCTATTGTAACCAAATGCCGAACTAGTGATTTTTTTTTTGACAAGTTAATTTTATATGTAATCCAATGTTTTTGTTTATATTTGTTTTCTATTTTTTGGTACTAAAATTAACAATAAATCAAAAATAAATGGCTCCAAATCACTACCAAATTATGATAATCCCACTACCCAAAAAATTCATAAAATTTAAATAAATTATTTCAACATTTTCTTTTCTATCTTATAAATATAAATCAATAATAAAGCATCATCAAAAGTATCTTATCATAGTGATAAATTTATTATTATAGTTGTTTATCAAATAGTAGATATGAACATAAAAAATTTGGCACCCTTTTCATTTATAATTATACTAGATAATCTTATAATTGTATAGAAAAATAAATTAAAACTCATTACATAAGGACATTTTTAGGTATTTATTTAAAAAATTGACCAAGTCAATATTATTTTAAGATTTTATTACTAAAACTATCAAATCAAGAGAGGTAAGTGTAATTTTTCAAACCTCAGGGGAGCTCAGTGAAATTATCAAAAACCTCAGGGGAGGTTTCTGAAATTATCCCTTCAAAATATATGGAATTGAACCGGACAAAAGATGAAAACTATGGAATTGATCAATTAAACGTTTAGTTCTAAACTTTTCAGCATATAAAAATGTTTGGGGTTTCTTGTATTTTTCTTTAAAAGTATTCTTGTATTATTCAGACGGTTGTTTTTTTTTTTAATCATCATTGAATTAGGTTGAGGTAATTCCACTTTTCACCCAATTGAAGGCCAAAATTAAGCAAATTAGAAAAATAAAAATGTTCTTAGTTTGTGCATTTTGGCACTTCAACGCTTGCTTTAGTTTTTGTATATAAATTAGGGGAAAAGAATGACAGTTCTTATACATTTACTTAAGTTTTGATCGTTTTTAACAACATAAAAAATAAACAAATTTTACCAAAAACTTTTGTAATTATTAACCTACCTAGAAATTCCTAATACATTTGATCCTACATAGATATGATTCAAAACCTCTAATAAAATGATTCCTAATATAACCCAAACCTCTATATGATTCAATGTATCAATTTTAATGCATATCTTAAGAAATTTACAAGACAATGAAATGGAACATCTATACATACATTATAAACTCTTAGGCACAAATGAAAATAGAATAGATTTTATTATACACTGTCAGCAAATAATTTTTTATTTTTATTTTTACACAAGTTGAGTTAGATAACGCCATGTAACATAAATTCAAATTTGACATTTAATCATACACGTGGCATACATCCAAAGTTGCTTGTGTAAAAAAAATTACTATACTGTCAGTGCATAAAATATTAATTCATAAAAATATATGTATGTGCATGTATTGTAAACTTTATGTACGATATAGCTGCACATAATTAATTTTTTCAAATTAGCATTGGTTAAAAAAAAAAAAAGCCACTTGTGGTGAAGTGAATATACAGGAAATCTCCCATGATTTCTAAACATACAATTCGACATCTCATGGTTTGAACTAAACTGAAAAGGCGACAAAAATTGTCAAGACTAACATGGGTAAACAAAATGACAAAAATACCCTAATACATATAAGGATAAAATGCAGAAAACCTCCCAATTGTTAAGCCAACTTACTGGAAAGTCCCTTGTGGTTTCAAAAAATATAATATTCATCCTTTCATGCATAAAACAGTTGCTCTAGTTTGGTTAATATCTATATATGGGATAATACCATGATCACAAAAAAAAATCCACAATCATCCATTGCATACGTAAAGTACATCCCTTTTGATGGTTTTTTCGACCTGGACAATTTTTACTTTCGCGTTTTGTGAACACTCATAAATCTTGTACTAGTATTGTAAGGTCTAGTTTTGCAACCCACTCGAGAGCTTGAGAAAGATATAAGCAACTATTTTGCAAAATTTTCCTTCACTTTATACAAAGAAAAAGTATTGAAATTTTTACTTTAAATTCTTAAAAAAAAGCCTCGAAACAATATTATAATAGCAAAAATCCAAAATTTAAACCTTTTCCCATACCCCAAATGTAGTGTACATAAGACCGATGGTTGATTTCTCTCAAGAAGCTTTACTCCTTTTTCAATATTTTCCTAAAAGTTTTGGATTAAATCGAACTTGTATGTTTCAAAACTACAAAGGGCATTTCTGTAGGTTAAGTTGACCATAGGGGCTCTTTTGTAAGGGGTAAAACGGGTATATCAAATGAAAATTAATTATAAAAAAACTGTTTTTAGGTACCACTTCCAACTTGTACGTTTCAAAACTACAAAGAGCTTTTCTATAGGTTAAGTTGACCATAGGGGGCTTTTTTGTAAGAGGAAAAATGGGTATTTCAAATTAAAATTAATTATAAAAAAACTGCTTTTAGGTACCACTAGTTGCAAAACAAGTGCGTGTGTTTCAAACACGTTAGTTTTGATGATTTCCGTTGTTTTTTCAGTTTAATTCAAATCATGAGGTGTTAGATTGTATGTTTTGAGATCACAGGAGGCTTTTCAGTTCGCTAAACAACAAGAGGCTTTTTTTTTTTTTTACCCAATTAGCATTTAATAAAGTAAGGCATCACTCGAGAATTGATCAGTGTAGTTCTAAATCACAAAGAAAGAGGTTTGAGCAATTGTGTATGTTGTCATTCTAAATCAATAACATTTACAAAAAAAATATTACGACGAAATAGTAATATCTTAGAAATGCTCAAATTTTAGTCATTTTAGAAATTCCATGCTTGGTTTATTTTCTTTTGCAAATGAATTAAGATCCTTTTGCAAAAAGAAGATTTTAGGAGTAGAATTGTTTATGACTAAAAATTGTATTACATATACATGTCTTGATTTTTCTCCTACGAAACAGAGGTTGATTTGATGTTTCCAGAGATTGATCATGACTTAAAAGGGCACTACTTCCTCGTCGAGACCAACAAGGAGCAACACATGGTGGTTTTCCAAGAAAAAGAAGTCCAAACAGGTTGAAAGCAAAGTAGCAAACTCGATTGCTAGTTAATCTGATAACCAACTCATGAGGGATATTGAACACATTGATCGTGAAATTCAAGAGATGCAAAGGAAAACCATTTTTTTTTTTAAATAGGGATCCATCCCTTAATTTATTTATATCCGAAAAGAGTACAGCGAATTAGAGGGGGGCCAAACCTGACCTCTGTTAAAGTAAAAGGGACAGCTAAGGAACAACAATAATACGCACATACGAAAAAATCTGCGAATCTAAACACATAACAGATGAATCGAACGAAATCATCCATATGATGGTGCCCCACATTTGTGGGCTTGTGAGTGAGCATGGGAATTTGATTTAACATCTTGACATGTTTGCATTGTTTTACCTTTTTTTGAAAGCTGCTTCCTCGCTTTCTTTGAAATCACTTGGGTAAATTGCTCGTGAACTAGTTTCTGGTCTTGGTCTTTGTCTTTATCGCGTTGTGAATCATCTTTAAAAGGTTTTGATATACGAGGGATCCTACCATGTAATTTCTCCCATTTAAGCTCTTCGAACACATCTTTAAATTGTGGCACATTTTTAAATCGTGGATTTTAAGGCATAGAGGATTTCGTGTCTGTTCTTATACTTGTACTTGTACTCACAAGGGGGTGTCTCCAACTGACACCATATCACGTGGGTCGTGAACTTGGTCTACCTTCACGAGCGCACCATTTGCCACATCAGACGTAATTCCATTACCTTGCTGTGAGGAGTCGCCAGCCTCCATCGCCTTCTCTTCCGATGAAGAAAACCATTGAAGAAATTCGAAGACGTCTGATTTTTGCGGACGAATCAGAGGTTGATTCAGGGGAAGATACTCACGGTTACTGGAGTTCTTCACTAATCTATGATCACTATGAAGAAGATGATGATAACAGAGTTTTTGATTTTAACACGATGCAAGAATCATATTCATATGAATCATATATGAATATGATGCATCCATCAACTAAATTCTGTTTAGACAATTATCTTAACGGCGACAAAAGTCCTGAGGTTGATAGAATAGTTGATAATATTCACTACAACAAAAATCCAGAGGTTGATGCAATAGTTGGTAATCTCGAGTCTGACAGAAGTCCAGGGGCTGATGCAATAGTTAATAATCGTCACTGCTACAAAGGTCCAGGAGTTGATGGAATTGATGCAATAGTTGAATGTAGTAATAATCCCTTTGTTGTGTTGGACAAAGGATCAGATGCTGATTTATGGGAGAATAAAGGAGTGGATTGTAAATCTGCACCAACTTATGATCTATACAAAAGGGTGAAGGAAGTTATGCATTTTAGTATGATGCAACCATAATCAGGATCCCTTTTAGATAATGAATTCAATGAGAACAAAAGTCCAGCGGTTGATACAGTAGCTGAAAGAAAGAATGCCTTTGTTTTTATGTCTTACTATGATGGTTTGAAGACCAGTTGGGGTTCAAAATTATTCCGAAAAGGGACAGCCGGGATTGTATTTCTTGTTTCCTTGCCTTTGCTGTTCGGTTTGATGGTTATGGTTTTTAGAATGTTATATTTTTCATTTGTAGCATAAACACTTTCGTGATGTTGCTTTCTTTTGTTCCGTAGTCGACTGCATCTTGGTTTTGTTTCGCAGAACATTCAGTATCCTGTATTGCAAGAAATCAGGGGTAGACTTGAGTTTTCTTTTCTCGTGCATATTGTAAAGGATACCCTGAGTTGTTCTTAGGTGAGTTTCATAGAACATTGTTTGGATCTAACTGCAAAGCATATTTGTTCCAGGGACCGCTGTCTAATCTTAATTCAGTGCCCGAATTCTCGATTTGGTTTCGGGTATATAATGTTTTTATATTTTCTTGTACTCCGTTGCCTCCTATATTGGCAATCCATATTCTCCTCTATTTCCATCAGGCCTTGCTCATATTTTTCTGCCTGTTGAATCCCTCCGCAGTTTAGGACCCAAAAAAGTTGGAAACTTCTCACAATTCAATTTTAAAATGTCAAGAAGAAAGCACTTAAATAAATTACCTACCCTAATTTTACTAAGTTGCAGAACTGGTAGCAAATAAGATTCTGTTTTGTTCCTTTGCCAGAAAATCTGAGCCTCCGGAGTATCAAGTCTTCTTCATCACAAGTAGTTTAGAATGGCATAATTGGTAGTTGGTTGTTTAAAGTTGCCACCACAACACCGCAGGATTAGCTAACGAGTAATGGGACTCTGATCTTTATTGTCCATTAGATACATTTTAATGTTTTCATGGAGGACGGGGAATTTTTGGCGTCATTGCTTGATTAATGTGAGAATCAGTCAAGCTGCTTTTCATGCCAAGAATGTTGCTAGATTGTTGAGTTCTTGGAAGTATCTTTGCTTTTATTGGTCTAATTCCAGCTGCACCGCCCTTAATTCCCAAAGAGTAGTCATTAAATCTAGAGAAGCACGATGGCGGAAGAAAAAATGTACTAATTGCTATCTGCCTTGAATATCAACTGTCCATTAGACAGAAAAGAAACTTTTAGAGACAGGTTCTTTCCACAGTTTCCTTTCATGCAATGTTCCCTTCTCATCTTTTTTCTGAATTCGATTCCAGCAGGATATCACGTTGTTCCTGCGTTCATAACTAATACTGTCTTGAGCTTTTATTACTCTCAATGCATGTTGATTAAAGATACTGATTGTGAAGATCAGAAATTCTAGTCGACATTTACAAATTGATCTAGTGCCAAAGGAAAATTCCAGTAGCATTACAGTGCTTTAAACATCTTGAACAAAAGTGATCAAGCTACCGAAGAATGAGAAACTTTTGTTGTCATTTTATTACATTTGTAGAGTGAAGGATAGTAAAGGAAAGTTACATGCCCTACATTTTCTGGAGAAAAGATAACTAATAATCATAACATCAAGCTCAGGACAATAGGTATTCATCGGATAAGCATTGATGGCCCTCTCCGTTTTATTCCAAAATACCTTGTTGCAGCTCTTGAAACTGGAACTTCATTGGTGACAAACTTTCAAGTTCAGGTTCCCGCAAGCATGAGTTTACTGAGGATAAGAAATCAGTGCCACATAATTGCCGTAGTTTATATGGCAAAATGAATGTATACGTTTTGCTGCTGGTCAGAAAGCAAATGGCACGACTCTGCTCAGCTTTGCTAGATTATCTTACTAGTTCAACAGAACCAGAATGAATTAGAGAAACTTAGTAATTCTTGCTGTCTTGAAGTTTCAGTTTGCCACGGGATAGCAGTACTTTCTCTTAACTTAACTCGCTTTGGGAAGCCAATATGGTAATATTACTATGTCTGAACCAGCTATTGTCATTACAATCCTGTTGAAGTCAAGAAGTTTCATTGTCTTAATAAAACTACCTTGTTCATGTACTTTGCAACCACTGGAGGAAGGTCAGACCGCGGTTTTTAGTTACCGTGGTTTAGAGTTGAAGTTGGCTTTTGCTGTGCAAACATCAGACCAAATAATATTTTGTCCAGGAGGAAAATAGAATGTGGAAATTTCATTATGAGCACATACAAATGCAGAGATCATTGCGTTGATGCTTCCAGCACATTCAACACTTCTATCTATGCTACCATCATCTCAGCAATTACCTAAAGATAAAACACTATTTTCACTGTGACCAGGAAGTTTAATTTTAGATTTTTTGTCTAAACACATTAAGCAAAAACAACAATTACCTCTTGAACAGGCTTGTCAAAGTCCTTTGGGTTTACAAACTCAGTGACACCAAATTTTTTAGCTGTCAGCAGATGAAAGGAAATAGATTATCAGATATAAATCAATAAGCATGTTTTCTTCCAGCTGTCTATATTTTCTTTGATTGATTTCGACATTTCCAAACCCAAACTCAGCGACACCAAATTTTTTAGCTCTCAACAGATCAAAGGTAATAGATTATCAGATTTCAATCAATTAGTGTGTTTTCTTCTAGCTGTCAATCTTTTCTTTTATTGATTTGGACAATTCCTTGAAGAATGTGAAATGGAAAGAGATGCAGCTGAAAGACTAATTTAGTCATCTTCATGAATCGTTCAGAGTTTAGATCAACCCCTATTATCCTTGAAGCACCTGCAACTCGCCCGTCTTCAGCCGCCTGATAACAAAAAGTGGTAGGCATGAGCAGCTGCCAGCAGTAACATGCATGATGAAACCAGCTTTCACTGTCAATTGAAGTTTTAAAGTACAGTAATGATTCTCACGGCAAACTCAACAGCTCTGAGTCCAAAAATTGCAACATTGGAACCCTTGGGCGGGTTAGCAACATTCAGAGTAGCACCAAGACCTGCACCAAATATACTTTCTCCATATTAAATTTTGCAAGAAAGATACATAAAGAAAAAAAGCATTCATTAACAGTTTTGAGCTTGCCAAAAATCTCCAACTTGTGGATATTCCACAGCTAAGAACACAAACTTCATCAAATGGACCTTCAGGGTTGATCTTTGCAACAAATCCCACGTACCATAGTATATACACTGAAAAGGGAAGTTCCAACAAAATGATAAATTGTTTTCCCATGTATTGAGAATCTTGACTTCCCATCACTAAGCAATGCATCACTCCTCTGTCACTGTTGATGCTCTGACTTGCAGTGCTTGCATTTCTTGCACTCTCCGGTAAATACAAGAAGCACATAATCTCCAGCTTTGAGTTCTGTCACATGCTTACTGACACTAATTTGATTTTATATATTGGGGCACAATAATCTTTATTGAAAAGCTCATCACTTCTTCGTACACCACCAGATGAGACAGTGGCGATAGATTCTAACGAAGATTTTGAAATTGCCACAGCCATTCACACCTCTACTGCTGTCTATTGAGTAGAATCATCTGAACATGACAGCAAAAAGATGACAGATGTCCATATAATAGAACCCGCTCAGCTTGATAACAGAGAAGAATCTACAATCAATATGTGATAGAATCTGCTGAAACTGATAAGAAGGAAGACATTAGTCTGCCTAGAGTAAATGTCATTGAACATGAGATCAAAGAGGAGATACCATGCAATGATGTGCCTGTTCAATGGTCGGAAGGTGCTTTTTTCACAGGCTTGACTTGAGAAACAAGAATGGTTGAATAGGATCGAGAGTGGAAAAAGTTGAGCCAGAATGTGGGAATGTGAGAAGTGTTGGAAACTTTTTAAAATTTGTATGATGTACATACATGTAATTAATGTATATTCATGTTTTTTGGTACATGTATAGTATTGTGAATGTTTCTATTATGTACATTCATTTATGAATGTGTTCATGTATATGGAATCCTTGAATGAAAGGATAGATTCATGTTTTGATCTTAAGATCATGAGATGCATGAATTAAAGTGCATGAATTTGTACACAATACTTTGAATCTATTCATACAAGTATTTAATGAGTTCTTTTGTTTCTCAAACAATCTTCCTATATAAAGAGGTCAAGTAGAGAGTGGTTTGCTGCAGAAAATCACTTTCCTACTATTGTATACTCTCCCAAAAGCACTCCTTAGTTCAAAAGGGTTTGTCTTGCTTTGTGCAAGAGTGTAAGACAAACAAACTTCATCTTATCATAAAGGATATTTGTCCAAGGTCTTTGCACATCATATCGGACAAATAAAGCCTAAAGGAAAGTGATCTTCTATCACGATTTGAAGCCAATTCTTGTCACGATATTCGCCAGTTCATTGCAAAATTCTAACAATCTTTAGGCTTTATTTCATACTTTACAATGGCTGGTACCTTGAAAGAATTGACATCCAACATTGTCAAGCTCGAGAGGTTTGATGGAGGAAATATCATTCGTTGGCAAAAACGTGTTCGTTTCCTTCTCACTGCACTCAAAGTGGTCTATGTTTTAACCACACCAAAATCATTGATCAATCCCGAGGAAGAAACTCTTGAAGACATCCGGAAACGTCAGGAATGGGAGAACGACGATGAAATATGCCGTGATCACATCCTCAATACCATGAGCGACAGCCTGTTTGATGTCTACCATTCAATTACCACCGCCAAGGAACTTTGAGATCGTTTGGAGTCCAAGTACATGCAAGAAGATGCTACAAGTAAGAAGTTTCTTGTCTCGTCTTTTAATAATTATAAGATGGTGGATAGTAAGTCTGTTATGGAGCAATTTAGTGAGATGAAAGGTTTCTTAATCACTTCACACAACACAATCTACACATGGACGAAACCATTATTGTTTGCTCTATAATAGATAAGTTACCACCTTCTTGGAAAGATTTCAAGAGAGACCTCAAACATAAGAAAGAGGATATCTCTCTTCAGGTTCTTGCTAAATCTCTTCGAGTAGAAGAGGAAATTCGCATGCAAGAAAAGAAGGATACTCAAATCCTTGAAGAGAATAAAGATTCTACTTCAAAAGTGCATGTGATTGAGGAGAGACAAACTGAAAAGTCTCAAGGAAGCAAGAAGGGCCAACAACCCAAGATCCAGTCCAAGAAAAGGAAGAAGGGACAATGCTTCTATTGCAAGAAAGAGGGACATTACAAGTCCGAGTGCAAGATTTTTCAAAACAAGAAGAAGAAGCAAGAGTCTTCCCAAAATACAAGCAAAAATCTTGTGGCAATGATATCTGAAATCAATATGATTGAAGATGATTTTGCTTGGTGGGTTGATTCTGGAGCTACGCGACACGCGTGCAACAATAGAATGTTCTTCAAGTCCATGAAATCGGTGGATGAAAGCACCGTTGTTTATATGAAAAATTCTGCTACAACTCTGGTTCAAGGCATTGGAGAAGTAGAATTAAAATTTACTTCCCGCAATGTTGTAACCTTGACAAATGTGTTTTATGTACCGGAAGTTAGGAAGAACTTGGTGTCGGCTGGTCTGTTAAATAAATTTGGCTTTAGACTTGTGTTTGAGGCGGACAAATTTATTTTGTCTGAAGGTGGTATGTTTGTAGGCAAGGATTATCTGTGCAATGGGATGTTTAATTTGAATGTACTTGCAATCAGAAATAATAAGAATGATATTGTTTCTGCGTATTTGGTTGAGTCTTCTTTAGAATTGTGGCATAATAGGATTGGCCATGTTAATTATAAAAGAATGCATGAAATGATGAGATTTGATTTGCTGCCATATTGTGATAAAATTAAAGGAAAATGCAAAACATGCATGCTAACAAAAATCACAAGAAATTCATTTTCTAAAGTTAAAAGGTCATCTAAAATCTTGGATCTTATTCATAGTAGTGTATGTGATTTGCATGGTACTCCTACTTTGGGTGGCAAAAATTACTTTGTGACTTTTATTGATGATTATAGTAGATACTGTCATGTTTTCTCGTTACACTCAAAAGGTGAAGCATTGCAAAAATTCAAGACATACAAATCAGAAGTTGAACTTCATTGTGAATCCTTTATCAAATGTCTAAGGACAGATAGAGGTGGAGAGTATTATGATATTACCTATTTTGAGTCTGTTGGGATAAAACATGAGGTGACTGCTCCTTATACACCACACCAAAATGGTGTAGTCGAAAGGAAAAATCGTGTATTGACAGAAATGGTTAATGCACTTTTGTCAAAATCTGGACTAAGTCAAGGATTTTGGGGTAAAACCTTATTAACGGCTTGTCATATTCTAAATAGAGTTCCTAATAAAAAAAGCTCTATAACCCCTTGTGAATTTTGGAATAAAAGGAAGCCCAACCTAAACTATTTAAAAGTTTGGGGTTGTAGGGCTGTTGTAAAACTCCCAGAACCTCAAAAAAAGAAATTGGGAGAAAGAGGTGTGGAGTGTATATTCTTAGAATATGCACAAAATAACAAGCATATAGGTTCATGGTAATTGAACCTAACGATTCAATTTCAGTTAAAACCATAATTGAATCTAGAGATGTTATTTTTGAAGAGAATAGGTTTACCTCTATAAAAGATGCCATTCCAAAATCAAGTGAATTGATAAAAGATGGTGAAAATGAAACCATTGAATTGAGAATGAGCAAAAGAGCTAGAAAATCAAAAGATTTCGGTTCAGACTTTTATATGTATCTAGTTGAAGGAACTAGAGATACAGTGAGCAGCCAAGTGAGCAGCCAAATTTCATATTGCTTCAATACAGAGGCTGATCCCAAGACCTATGAAGAAGCAATGAACTCACAAGATGCTCCCTTTTGGAAGGAAGCTATTAATGATGAGATGGACTCAATCATGGGTAATAAAACTTGAAAATTAGTAGACTTACCATCTGGTTCAAAACCAATTGGTTGTAAGTGGATCTTCAAAAAGAAAATGAAGATCGATGGAACGATTGATAATTTCAAGGCCAGGTTGATTGCCAAAGGGTTTATACAAAAGTATGGTATGGACTATTTTGACACATATTCTCCAGTAGCTAGAATTGCTACAATTAGAGTGCTACTTGCTATAGTTTCTATCCAAAATCTGGTCATTCACCAAATGGATGTTAAAACAGCATTCTTGAATAGTGATTTGGATGAAGAAGTATATATGGAGCAACCCGAAGGGTTTGTGATACCTGGTCAAGAGCATAAGGTGTGTAAACTTGTAAAGTCTTTATATGGACTAAAACAAGCATCGAAGCAATGGCACCAGAAATTTGATCAAATTATTCTTGCTAGTGGATTCAAAATAAATGAATCTGATAAATGCATTTATAGCAAGTTTAATGATGGCAAAGGTGTCATAATTTGTTTATATGTTGATGACATGTTAATTTTTGGGACTGACTTGGAACAAGTTGAAGTCACAAAAACTTTGCTTTCAAACAAATTTGACATGAAAGACATGGGTGAGGCAGATGTCATTCTTGGTATAAGAATTTTCAAATATGATAACAATATAATGTTGTCCCAATCACATTACATTGAAAAGATTCTTAATAAATTCAATCAAAGTGATTGTATTCCAGCCTCAACACCATTGGATCCCAAAATAAATTTTGTGAAAAATGAGGGGGACCCGAAATCTCAAATGGAATATGCCAAGGTTATAGGGTGCTTAATGTATGCAATGACTTGTACTAGACCTGATATTGCATATGCAGTCGGTATATTGAGCTGATATACAAGCAACCCTAGTAGGTTAGATTGGCAAGGTGTAACCAGAATTTTAAAGTATTTAAATGCCACTAAGGACTATGGTATATGTTATACCGGTTATCCTTCAGTTTTAGAAGGATTTTCAGATGCTAGTTGGATCACCAATAAAGATGATCACTCGTCGACAAGTGGTTGGATCTTTATGCTCAGTGGAGGTGCAATTTCTTGGGATTCTAAGAAACAGACATGTATCACCGATTCAACAATGGCAGCAGAATTTGTAGCACTTGCTTCGGCTTGTAAAGAAGCTGAGTGGCTACGTAATTTATTCTGTGATATATCGTTGTGGCCAACACCTTTGTTGCCTATCTCAATCCATTGTGATAGTGCAGCTACACTTGCTAAAGCATATAGTCAAGTGTATAATGGTAAGTCAAGACATATCGGTTTAAGACATAGTTATGTCAAAAATTTGATCACAAATGGAGTCATATCAATTGATTTTGTGAGATCAAATGAAAATTTGAGTGATCCTTTGACAAAAGGATTATCAAGAAATTTGGTGTCAAGGACATCAAAGGGGATGGGTTTAAAGTCCAAAATTCTTGATCACTAATGGTGGAACCTCAATTCAACGCTAGATACAACGTCTAGTCTTGAATTCAATGAGTGAAAGTACA
Source organism: Coffea eugenioides (assembly GCF_003713205.1). Classification (NCBI taxonomy): domain Eukaryota; kingdom Viridiplantae; phylum Streptophyta; class Magnoliopsida; order Gentianales; family Rubiaceae; genus Coffea; species Coffea eugenioides. The sequence goes on from NC_040041.1 coordinate 12,847,309, forward strand.
CCATCCTAGTGGTTGGTGCACTATGTGAAGTTTAGACATCCAAATGTTAAATAGTGCATGTTATTCTCGGCAGTGCAAATGTAAGGATGAGTCATTGGACTCTTAACGAATCTTAAAAGTACTATCTATGGCGGGGGCACTAAGATGTCGCCTATATGAATGTTGGTTTTTGGCAAACCACAAAGTTAAGGACTTTACTTTGTAACATTCATGAAAGGATAGTGATACACGACCGTAAAATGTATCATTGAAAAACTTATGGTTGTGCATTGCTCAGTGTGTGATGTGTTTATGAGGTTGGTCCAATGTCCAAGTGATTCAAAGCTTGTCTACCATCTTGAAGGATTGATTTCAAAGAACCTTCACTAAGATAGTAGTTTAATCGAAAGACACCATTATTTATGCATATGAGTGTCAGATTATTCGGTGACCTTTTAGAAATCCATTTTCTAAATTTTGAAAATGGTGGGGGATTGTTGGAAACTTTTCCAAATTTGTATGATGTACATACATGTAATTAATGTATATTTATGTTTTTTGGTACATGTATAGTATTGTGAATGTTTCGATTATGTACATTCATTTATGAATGTGTTCATGTATATGGGAATCCTTGAATGAAAGGATAGATTCATGTTTTGATCTTAAGATCATGAGATGCATGAATTAAAAGTGGCATGAATTTGTACATACAAATACTTGGTTGAATCTATTCATACAATTCTTTAATGAGTTCTTTTGTTTCTCAAACAATCTTGCCTATAATAAAGAGGTCAAGTAGAGAGTGGGTTTGGCTGCAGAAATCACTTTTCCTACTAATTGTATACTCTCTCCTCAAAAAGCACTCCTTAGTTTCAATAGGGTTTAGTCTTGCTTTTGTTGCAAGAAGTGGGCTAAGACAAACAAATTTCATCTTATCCCTAAAGGTTATTTGTCCAAGGTCTTTGCACATCATACCGGACAAATAAAGCCTAAAGGAAAGTGATCTTCTATCACGATTTGAAACCAATTCTTGTCACGATATTCGCCAGTTCATTGCAAAATTCTAACAAGAAGAGCCAGATGTTATCTACAGCCAAGATCCTATCGTAAGAGATTCTGTATCAGCATCGTTCCATTCTTAGTAATTCGCCTGCAGATTATGATCTTAATCTTTAACAGGAATGTGAAATTTACTTTCACCAAATGCTGTATTTCAAATTTTCAGGTCTTCTCACACATTTTACTATTTTTTCATCCTCATTTCTCTGCAAGTCTGTGCCTTCGAATGACATTTTTGGCAAACTCTACAAACTCAGATCTGAAAATATTTTCTCCCCACGAAGTAATGCATCAATAGGACACTAGAACTGAGGAGTTTGAGGCTGCAATGAGTTCGGATAATTGTAAAACTCAACATTGACAAGTATATTTGATGAGAATGTTTTTTTGTGAACGATGAATATAGCTTCATTCATAGTAATGTGGCAGTAGTTTATTATCACCTTAGTCCCTTCGGGGATATCCAATAAAAGAAAGGTATTGATTTTCTTGAAATATAATATTCCCCACCATTCAATTTAAACTTTCAAAAGTCAGAACCATCCGAGCAGACTGACAAAATGGGAATAAAAAAGGGTTAACAATAAAAAAAAGCCCCCTGTGGTTTAGCCACCATACAAAAAAATCCCTTGTGATTTCATATCATACAAGTCGATACCCCATGGTTTGAACTATTCTGAAAAGTGGACGGAAATCGTCAAATATATGGTGTGTGTCTTAAACGCACTGGAAAGGCACATATTTCTTGCAGAAAATAGATTTCTATCATAAACTTTCACCTGATATGCCTACTTTACCCTTCACACTTTAATAACAAGAGACGAGCTAGCTGTTTGACAAAATAACAGAAACCCAGGTGGAGGATTGCAATCTTGTGTGATCTTTGAATGCTAGCTGTTTGAAAAAATGGCCAAAAGACACTATCAACAGCAACATCTCCACCTGGGTTTCTGTCTCGCTCTCTCTCCGTCTCACTTAGCTTCTTTAACCCCACTTTTTTCGAGTCTTAAACTTAGTTTATTGCTTCTCAAATTTTCTTATTTTCCTTTCTGCTCTAGGTGGTTGGCCACTCCCTGGCAATGGACAAACACCATCAACAGCTGCAACTGGCCAAATGCTCGCGGCAACAGCGATGCAGCGAATGGTTAGTCTTTGGTCCCTTGTTTTTTCGTTTATCTAGCCGGACTTTTCTTTACCAAGTGCCTCCTTGATTCAACAGTTGGGTCTTATGTTCGAAAATACCCTTTGAATGCTGCCTTCAATTTTGGCTGAAGCCGAAGCCTCGGAAGACTCGAAAGCTCGTATGCTTAAACAACTAAATCAACAAAATCTTAAAAAGGAATGGACCATTTCTACAGTCAATAAGTAGTATGAAGATAGTGGGTTTGTTTTATAGTAGAGTGTATTATTCTTTTATCCATGCAGATAAAAAGGCGAAAAGGAAGCAAGGGACCGGCGCGGGGGAAGTGGTGGAACTTTGTTTCATTCATGAAAGAAAGTCAAGAACAATATGCTCTTTGCCTGAAGAAAGGAGGAGGCAAAGCAAAGGAAAGCAGAAAAGAAGAGGGAAGAAAGGCCGTTATTCTGTTTTCTGACATATTTTACTCCCGGTCCGGTTGTCCCCCTCAACTAATCCTACTTAGTTTTCTTATCCCACAAATAATCAATGAAAACTCTTTTCTCCCCCTTTTTTCAAGCTCTGTTCGGATACCTTTTATGGATTTTTTTGTTTTTGTTTTTGTGTAGGTGTTTTTTCTCCCCCGTTGGTTTCGACAGAATGAAAGTGCAAAATTACTTCTGCAATTTTCACTTATATCAAAAGGGTATTTTCGTCTTTTCACTCAATTCCATCTGTTTTAACGATTTTCGTCGATTTTTCAGAATAATTCAAACCATGGGGTATCGACGCGTATGATATGAAACTACAGGGCGTTTTTCTGTATGATAGCTAAACCACAAGGGGCTTTTTTGTTGATAACCCAATAAAGAAACATATCATAAGACAACTTTCTAATCGAGTTAAGCATACAATAATGTAAATTCTTGCTTTTAGAACATTTAATATTCACTCGAGGGAAAAAAATACACTATATCACTTTCGAAAAACAATGAGCAAAAACTAAAGACAAATGTTAAGCCAAGTTGAACTGCACAGACATAACCTTGATTTCCTTCCTCTTTTTTATTAGATTTTTTTTTTGCTAAATTATAGAAAGGGCATATTACTTGTTTCAAAAATTATATTATGATGTAATCATATTAAGCATCCTATTTTCGTTTTATGGTTTTTTTTCCTTTGTCAATAATCTTTTATGAGTTGAATAATATGATATTTAGATTGATAAGAGAACAAAATGGTTCAAAATTCACCGTCAATAAAATGGAAGATTTGTTTTTTTTTTTTCATTTAGCATATCAATAACATACCGAAAAAAAAATTTACACTATTTACCTATAATTATCAAAAAAAAATATCAGGCAAATTGAATTTTCAATGCAGGACTTTGAGATTCTTATTAGGGGTATAAATAATAAACAAGTCAAATTCAAGTATTTAAATTTAGGAAAATATGAATGACACTCAATTTTTGTTAATGACACTCCCATCATTTGTTTTATCATGTAGTATTATAAATGAAAATTATACGATAAAAATGATAATGGGAGTGTCGTTAGTGAAAAGTGGAGTGCCATTCCAATTCCCTTGAATTTATTTGATTCATTGAATAAATTTATAATTACAAATTATATCAAACTTAATGTTTTCAATGCAATAAAATTGAGCTGAAATAGAGGTTTTATCTACACTATGAATTTGATTAGGCTCAATTCAATTGTCTCGCAACCCTATTCCAAATTTTGATAAACAAATTCTTCAACAGCTATTGGCCATATTAGAAGAGAAGAGCATAAAACCCCATGACAACGAGCAATAAGCCTGAATCCCGGCGAAAGTTGGCTTAGAAGAAAACTGATGCTAGATATTTAAGATGATCAACCAAGGAAACCCATGTTCAAAATTAGTTCATTATCTCAAAAATTGTATCTTAAACTAATCAAAATAAGAAATATGCAACTTTGAATACAGTACTCCACCTACAGCATCAGCAAGGATTTTTCAAATTCTTTTCCTCTGTGAAAAGTTCATTGTTTGGGAGGTGAGCAACAGAACTTTATTCAGTCCTCTATACTTTGTTTTAACCGTTGAATCCAAATTGAGTCACCCAAATGCACCTATTGTGGTAAGTGTTCTTTTCTCCCCACCCCCCCAAATTTTTAAAATCAGAGCCTTAAAGCTCACACCTTTCTTTATACATGATCATGTATAGGAATCAGTAAAGCATGATATGAAATTTTGCAATGAAGATATGCTATGGATTTGTCTTAATATTCAGTAAACAAATTATAATTCAAAAAATTATGATTCAAAGTGTTTGAGTCTTAAATTAAAGAAATATTATTATCTACAGTTCTTCTATCAGAATGTAGTGGCTGACTGACTTAACTGAGCTACTTTTCGTCAACCATGAGAGAGAATCAAGAAGCAGAACAAGATAATGATCTTCTTGCCTTTCAAAGGTTAGTAAAATCTTTTTCTAATTTTTTGTGCTACATTTTGCCCAAACATTAATAAAAAAAACCATGCTTGTTCATTTAATTTTTATCACTAGTATTTTTATTAGTTTTGTTATAAATAAAACTAAGGTGCAATAGTTGTTTGACTAATAGATATGCTAAAGGTGTTCTTGAACTCCAATAGAATATTCTGTTAATGTGAGAAATCTTGTGGTGAAATGTTTAAATTATTCAATGTATGCCCTGGGCTTGACGCAAAGGAAGTGAAATCATACATCTTAATGGGAATGGCTGAGATTTATATTTATCTCTGTGCTTTCATGAAAAGCCAATCTGATCTTATGTCCAAGTATAGGGAAAGTCCAATAGGAATGCAATTTTTTTTATGTTGTTAAAAGGAGTGTATAGAAAAATCATTCAAATGTTACATGTCAATTATGCATTCAGTTAGAGGGTTCTAAGAAGATTTATTTTTGATGATCATGCAATTGGCTTCGATTACTCTAACTTGTTCATGCTTTCACTAGTGTACTAGTTGAATGTTGTGTTTTCCTAATTTAACAAGATCCCTCACCCAGGAGGACATTAAAAGAGACGTGCAGTACATGGAAAAGGCCACATGGTTGATATAGCAAATAATTAATTTGATCTCACATACCTACACAAAACTGGAAGTAAATCCACTAAAACAGCTAATACGCTATGAAGACTTCATTTACTGCTCCATTGACTTCTTTGAAGGAGCTCTACTTGATATCCATTTCTCCATTTATGCAAAGGATTGGACATGGTAGTATCATTCTCTATTGCTTATCCAACTCTATAGGTTTATTCAAAACTAAAGAACTATGCAAGAGAAATATCAAGTTTTACCTATGTGCTAGTGCTCTAAGAGATGACTATAAAAGTCTTGAAGGGACTCCTACTTCACTTGATCGCCACACTCATCCATGCTTTATATCTGTTAGCTTTCTATTGAATATTTCTACCTCTTGAGCAAGTTCTGCATGTAGTGCTTTTAGCCGCATACTTCCAATCGGAGTGCTAAAATAGTTGTCGTTGTGTAAGCCGTACATTTGTTTTGCGATCTAAGCCACTTTAACTCTAAGATTGGCTCTATCTTCCACGCTTTTAAACTTTCTTACTACATTTTGTGAGGTTGTTTCCACCTAATGGACTTGATTTGTCCAATTAGGACTTTTTATGAGTTTTTAGTATGCTAAATTAGTATATAAATGATTATCTTAACAATTCCACATTTTAATTAACCTCACATTCTCGTCGAATAGCTTTTTCCTCTTTCAGGGGTTAACTGACTATTTACTCAATTAATTAAACTTTCCTATTTTCCCTTGAGGTTTAATTGTCTTTATGGTGTTCTGTTGTCTAGATGCTTTGGTGTCTCCACTGCTTTACTCATTATACTTTCCCTATCACATATCTTGGCAATCTGTCGTTTTCCAAGCTTTTATGTTTCGATCTACCAACTAACCAGTTGTTATTTCTTTCATACATTAAACACTCTGAAAAGAAAAGCCTCGTTAGACCCCGCTGCCCTCCTTTCATGCCACCAGGTGTCAAGGCTCTGGAGAAAGTCAATCTCGTTTAGATTACACCGAGGTACTTCGGAATTTCTATGTGCATTATATAAGCATCGTCTGCTTTCTGATTCCTCTATCAATCTTTCTTATTTCTCTTGAACCTTTAATTCGACTGTGGTTTGCAATCAGAAAATGGACTCTAGGACATGCAACAATTCTATCTGGACGAGAGAGGAGGATAAAGCATTTGAGAATGCCCTGGCAATCTATTTAGCTGATAGCAATCTATGGGAGAAAATTACGGCTGTAGTACCTGGAAGAACAGTTGAGGAGATCAAAATGCACTATGAAGTCTTAGTTGCAGATGTAAATGCAATTGAGTTAGGCCTTGTACCTTTTCCTCGTTATGCTGATTCTTTCAAGAAGTCAAGAAAGCTGGTTGGGCATGTTGCTATTGACAGAAAGGGAAAACAATGTGAAAAAGTCCAGAGTGAATCCAGTTGTAGAGGAATATCATTACGATCTGATCCAGACTGCAAAAGGGCTACATGGTCGGAAGAGGAGCACAGGTAGGCTATGTTTCAAATATGTATTCTTACATGCATACAATTAATTTTTGCTAAATAGTCCTTGATAATCTTTCGTGGCTCTTCAATTTGGAAAAGGAGCACAGGTAGAATATGATTCAAATGTGTATTCTTACATGCATACGATTATATTTTGCTAAATAGTCTTCCACAATCTTTCGTGGCTCTTGAATTATGATGATCTCGAATCTCTTATTTTTATCCCTGAGAAACTTGGTCACCGACACATGTCATTAGACTTATAGAATAGTCATGCCAAGTAATTTCTCATAGATTAATGCATTTTAATTTTGTGATATTTATTAAGGTGTTTTTCTACATAGAGAATTTTGCTAATAGTGTTCTTTGCTTTCATATACTCTGGAATTGCACATTAGCACATTCCTCAATTGTATGGACATTTGACATTAATATATGTATATACTTTGTCATCAGGGTAATCTTGATATTAATATATATATTTATATGTATGTATAATCTTTCGTGGCTCTTGAATTATGGTAATCTTGAATCTCTTATTTTTATCCTTTAGAAACTTGGTCACCGACACATGTCATCAAGGTTATAGCATAGTCACTCCAAGTAATTTCTCATAGTTTAATGCATTTTTAATTTTGTGGTATTTATTAAGGTATTTTTTTGCATACAAAATTGTGATAATAGTGTTCAATGCTTTCATATGCTCTAGAATTGCACGTTGGCATATTTCTCAATTATATGGATATTGGACATTAATATATGTATACACTTTGGATATTGCACAATGGAATGAAAATAGACATTTCACAATGAGTTCATTTATCATTTTATCACATATGCTATTGATATATGTATAGCAATAGACCTGTTTTTACCATTGTCGCAATTGGCCATGTGCCAATATGACTACTTTGAGATATGCATTTGAAACAAGGTTTCTCAAACACTTATGTGAAGTATCTATGTGTAATCATTAATCGTTTTTTGCATTTTATGCGTTAACATGGTGATTCGCTTATTTATATGAGTTGCATCTCCGTTTTTACACTTAATCATGTGTTGCACATCAATATTTGAATTTGCTCGTAAGTGTCTAGTGAGAGACCTGTGTTCTTTTTAATGCTCTAGAGAATCAAGAAAATGTGTCCAATGTGCCTGAATGATGGTGAATGCATATGTGATGTTTTTTTCATGGTGTTTCTTTCTTTATACATTACAATTCGATTGGTTAGATGAAAGCAAATTTGTTTTTGATTGCATATTAATATATCTACATTGCTAAGATGATTGCATCTTTGATTGAAGGTTGCAAAGTATCTTTTTGGTAGAAGTATAGGGCCTGTTTGGAAGCCAGGTTTTTGGATAAGTTTTTTACTTACTAGTTTTTTAACAACTTTTACTACAGGAACCCCAAAAAACTTCTCAAAATTTTTTACCTACACACTTAAAATATCCAAAACACAAAAAAAAAAAAATTCCCTTTCCCTTTTCTTCTTCTTCTTCCTCCCCCACCCCAACCCACAACCATCTTCGTCGCCGGGCACCACCTCTGCCGCCGGTTCCGGCGCCGATCACCTCTTCCGGTGCCGATTTTTTTTTTTGCCCTTTTTCCCTCTCCCCCTCTTCCTCCCCTGCCATCCTCCCCTCTGTCTTTTTTTTTCTCTCTGCGTCTCTCCCACTCCTCCCCCACCACCCTTCCCCTTCCCCTCTAGCCAATCTGGTCGCTAGACCAGATCGCACGGGAGAGGGTGAGGGTGGCGGGGGAAGGGGAGGAGGGGGGAGAAGGAAAATTGCCCAAAAAAAAAAATTTCATTTCGCTGCTTCATCTGCCGACAAGAGCAAGGAGAGAGACGGGAGGAGAGGGAGAGGGAAAATGTGAAAAAAAGAAAGGGGCAGAGGGAAGGTGAGAAGCGGGAAGTGGAACAGGAGAGGGGGAAAGGGCAGAGATGGTGGCGGGGAAGAGAGGGAAGGGGCAGTGGGGTGGTGGGGCAGAGGGGGTGGCAGGGGAGAGGGGAGGAAAGGGATGGTGGGCATAGGGGGTGGCGGGGGAGGAAGTGGGAAAGGGATGGCGGCCCAAGGGGGGTGGCGGACAGAGAGGGGAGGAACGGGGAAGGGAGTGGGAGGGGGGTGGCGGGGTGGAAAGGGGTGGCGGGGGAAGGAGAGGGAGGAGGGGAGAGGAGAAAAGAAAAAAAAAAAAAAACAGAGCGGTGGGTGCTGGCGGAGGTGCTGGAGGTGGGAGGCAGAGGTAACAGGGAAGAGGGAGGGGGAAGGAAGAAGAAGAAGAAGAAGAGGAGAGGAAAGAAAAGAAAAAGGAAAGAAAGAAAAAGAAAGAGAAAGAGAAAGAGAAAAAGAAAGAAAAATAGAAAAGGAAAAAAAAATTTCACCTTACAAAAACTTCTACAAAATTTTTCACATTATAAAAACTTCTATAAAAAAAATTTTCACCTCACAAAAAATTCTACAAAAATTTTTCAAAAACTTCTATAGTGCACTATAGTAAAGTTTTAGACAAACTCCCAAAAAACTCAGGTTCCAAACAGGCCCATAATTTGAATGGTATACTGTAACTATACTACATACTTGACAAATGAAGAATCAAATTAAATAGCCTAATTGCCTATTTAGCTTGAAAAAGCTTAATCCTAGCGACAATAATGTTTCTCTTCACTTTAACTGTGATTTTCAAATTCCATTATATAAGTATGTAAATCTAAGTATTCTTAAAGATTTGAAAGATGCAATCTAGTTTCATTGTCCTATTTTACTTCTTGTTATTTGAAAGATGAGATTTCAAAGCCAACCATTTTTCTCTCCCCGCAATATTGCATAACAGATTATTTCTCCAAGGCTTGGACAAATATGGGAGAGGTGATTGGAGAAACATTTCCAGGCTCTGTGTCCGTTCTCGAACTCCTACACAAGTGGCCAGCCATGCACAGAAGTACTTTAAACGAACAGTTGTTGTTGATAAGAAGACAAGGTCGAGTATCCATGATGTAACAATTCTTGACAATGGGAAGATAGTAACTCAACAAGTTCAGACCACTCAACTAGTTGTTAGAGCTTCTGGCAATTCTATCATGGACACTGGGTTATACCAGTCAGTGAATAATAGAGTTAGTGGTGATTATCTGCATGGCTCTCTGATTGATAGCCAGTGCAATATGTTTTCGCATGTGCCGAGCACTAAGGATATTAGTGCGGGAATCGATTTGCTCGAGTCTCTACTTGATTCCCTGGCTGATACTCCAACTCCCAAAGAGCCAAGCAGTCAAAAAATTTCTGAATTTACAAGTGCCAGTTTGTGCACCCCAGTGAATGCAAACCAGCATATGCCAACTAATGGGGAGGTAGTTATTGAAGATACAATTACGCCTGCTGATTTAGAAATTTTTAATTCCCTATTTATTTTCCAGCATGACATGTCCAATTCGCAAGGATCTATCATCGGTGAAGTTATTGGAGCTGCTGAAAGTCCACAAATGCTCAATTTTGAAGCATTGCCATTTTCAGTTCACCATGATTTTGGAGTCCATGCTCCTCTAACTGCTAGCCAGCCAACTCTAGATCCCCTACTTTCAGATGGGATTCGGGGATTATTTCCCTATCCTGGGTCGTCAATGTTTGAAATGGACTTTTCAGATTTTGCAACTTTTTTTTGTGATGAACCTGATGAAGTGGCTGCCCGACTTACCCAGCACCTCTATCAGGCCAGAACTGAGTGAATCATTGTGAGGGGGATTTGTTGGCAATGTCAAAATTTAGAAGAACTCGCATGTTCTTCACAGAAGTTTATCCTACACAAATGTAATTCTCCCCTTGCTCAGCTCTCTCGGTGACTAATATTCTATTTTGGACTGGTTTTCAGAGTGTGTGTAAAATATGTACTGTATAACTATTAGGACGAATTTGCCAGTTACTTGTTATATTATCTGTTTTCGATATAGTATAAAGGTGTAAGTAAGCAGATAAATGGCACTAAGAACTTCAGTAAATTAGGGTAAACGAGTGTTGCAATCTAAATTAGTAATTAGCATCACGTACTTTGCTAATTACCAACCAACCCATGATATGGGTTTGCAATGTCCAACCTAGGCCCCAACTTAGCTTGAAAGCGTGGTCGTCTCTATTGGGCTAAACATGACTTGGTCCTCTTGCAACTTCAACGCATGAGTTTTACTTTCATTTTTCATTTTTATTTTTTGGAAAAAAATAACAGTATTAATCCTACTCTAGATATTACTTCTAATGAGGATCGAATTTGAGTTTTTGGGGTAAGGAAGCTAGAGGCAATGACATTAGTATGACAGCATTTTAACTTTTTAATGTGTAAATTGGATTAAATTACTTAGTTTCGTAACGTCTAATAGACTAAATACATATGAAAACTTCGAAAGGATACTATTTGATTCTCACTTTTTCAAAAAAAAAAAAAGAATTAAGACATGACATGCCAATGTAACACGTTTTTTCCTTTTTGGAGCAAATGCAAGGCGTGCATCTTCGTGTGTGTGTAACACCTTTGAAATCTCTTAATTCATTTATACCATATAAATTTGTTTGTCTCTGTGTGTGTGTGTTTCATATTTTTATCAATGATTTAACCCCTCTATATGGTAGGAATTTTTGTGAAGCATATCATATACTGAAGTGTAAATGGTTATCATTGACTAGCCAATCCTTTTCACGATTAGTTAACAATACAGCAGTTAAGAAGATATTCGTCTCTGAGTGATCGTAGTTGTGAAGTGTATTTACTTGGCTCTTTCCTTTTGATTGTTCTATGTTTCGCATTTGTTGTATTCACGTCACCTATGATTTAAGTAAAACAACGTTGCTATCAGTTCAACCACTACAAATCTTAAAGAGTTTTAGGTTCCATTCGATAAAAGTGAATCTGAATACTAAAATAATTAATTTGCTGAATTTTAAGTACTGAAAAGAAATATATGAATGTCTGAATTTTAATGCTAAACCTATTTATATTGTTTGCTAAACATTTATAATTGAACGTTTAATAAGTTAAATTTGACAATTTTGCCCTTATATCTTTTCATCCAAAAAAGAAATAGAACCTATAATTTAATTAGTTTAAAATTGTTAGGTATGAAAATGACAATATTTATTTTTAAATCAAATTAATATAAAAGATGAAATATATTATATGAGGAGTATGGAGAAAATGTGAAAGTCATTACAAATGGAGAAAAAAGAAGTAGAAAACCGTTAGATAGAGGAAATTAGGTTGTTTAATTAGATAAAAATTTTGAACATAATTAACAAATAAAGGTAAATTTAGTAAATAAGATAGTTGAAGTAATTCTATTGATTCTTATTAGAATTAAACATTCAGTTAGGATTCTTGTGCTGAAAAAAATACACACAAATTCAGCAATGCTTAACAAGTTCAGTAGATGGGTTTTTATTTATCAAACACCCAAAACATCTGAATACTTGAAAAGGTTCAGTTTCAACATTTTTGTATGTTATCAAACAGATCCTTAATCTTTCCATTATTATAGTAGTATATTTTACCACGACTAACTCCTCTTTTTCATAAACCAATACTATAACTTTTCAATTTAACATTCTATAACAACTACCTCTCCCAATTAAACCACAACCCCCCCCCCCCCCCCAAAAAAAAAAAAACCTACTAGGATTGTGAAAAGAAAAGGAAAAAAAATCAAGTTCAAAACACTGCCATTTCTGTTGAACAACAATTGCGAGTTATGACTTTTGTTGTGGTACTTAGAAATCGGTTGAAATGATGGATTTAATCTACAACACGCGTTATCTTACTTTATATCAGATTTAACTTTCAATTAATAGTTTGAAACGTTTGAATGATGAATACCATCCTATTGGCTTAGTCTAAAAGAAAAATATCCCTTTTCACTTGATTCGAATCTAGATGGAGTGATATATCTATTATCTAACTATTTGCTTGTAGTTAATACCGAAATAATCTGCAAGTTTTGTTAACATGTTACGTTAGCATTTGGAATTTTGTAATGAGCAGGTATTTCTCCCCGGGGCAGGCTTTGGACTAATAGAGCTAAGACATCATTACCTCTGTCCATAAAAGTAGTCAAGTGTTTTTTTAATTTTTTATTTTTTTTGGGGGTAAGGATAAGGTGGCAAAAACCCTAGAAAAGTCCATGGAAATTTAGATTCATCAAAATTATTACCAAGAGTGACGTGCCATTTAGCATGATCATTCAAATATTTGTTTTATATAATGGATTTATTTTTTATGTATATTAGATCCATGCTGTACTACAGATATGTTATATTATTACCAATTGCTGTATTCATATAAACAACTAATTTGGATTTAATGGTAACATGAACAGTGTCACATAGCCTAGCTCATTTGGAGATTGGAAAAACAAAAATCACTTTACTTATCTGATAAAATATCATTGATAGTAGTGCATTATGTGACAGTATCAAATGATTATAATTATTTGCTAATATCCTTTTAGGGTATCTCATATGTTAGTTCTTAATAAGTGAGATTAAATAAAATTAGAAAATTGCTCAAATTAACCCAAAAAAAAATCTACACCCGTTCAAAAAAAAATTTTTTGGAAAGTGAAATTAAAGGGCATCATTGGTAGTGGTGCATTATGTGGAGGTATTATACGGCATAGCATAATGAAATTCCTAATATTTTTTGGGAGTTTCATTTGTTAGTTTTTGAAAAGCGAATTTAAATTGGAAAACACACTCATTGTTAAATGAAGAGATATTTTTTTTAGTGCATTTTTTGAAGCATCACATAAGAAACATCAACATGTTTAAAGTCTTGTCTTCTGATACCGTGTGCCGCCTGATGGTAATTATGGAAGCTTCTTAAATAGTCAAATGGAGATGGAGTTTGACTCGGCTTCCTCGTCTCGACAAGCCCTGCAATTTCTTGTCATCGACGCGAAAGGAGTGGTTACCATCCAAGATTTGCGTGTAAACTTGTGTCGGCCATACCATAACAAAGGCAAAAGCATAATTTTTTTATTTTCACTTAGGATATCTCAACATTTTTGCCAGACTAATCCCCTAATACTGTATAGAGCCTTATCCCAAGCATACACAGTAAAATAGCATATGGGGATCAATCACAGGATCTACTAATAATTGTCAAGTTACGGAATCAATTAGACTACTAGCAAGATAAGTTAGAAGCATAATTACAAACGGCAATTTAGACCCAAAAAAAAAAATCAACTTCCTATACCATACATGTGATTTTGTGTAGCTCGATTGGCAGTGAAATTCTTGGAAAAGTTAAGACTATCAAATACTTTATACACCTAAACTCCATTTATTAAATTGTTTAAATACTAGAGTTTGTCTAACAACTGGGCATTCAAGTTTTGAGTATTTATTTTTTACAATATGAAATTAATTTGAGAAAATATCTAAATGTAAAGGTGCATCACATAATATATATAGGTACAATTTAAGGGAAGTTAATTCTGTGAGAACCCTGAAAATAGACATATAATTATCAGGGCATATTTTATTTGCATTTTAATTCTTTAATAAATTTTAGCACTAAGTCCAATTGTTTTTAAATAAGTACGTAGAAATAAACGTTATGTGCAAAATAAAAGAATTGTGCTAGACTACTAAATTTCTTAGTTTTGTTACATTAACTTCATATTTCGATGGTAAACTATTTCGTTGATCTAACAATTAATTTCTTTGAATTCTAGTATTGTAATTAATTGTTTTGAAATAAAAGTGTAAAGATAATTTCTATGTAATAAATAATATAATTGTGCCAATATTGAATTATTCGGTTTTGCTATACTAAATTAATATTTCTTGAGTTGGATTAATTCTATTACTTTAAAATAAATTCTTTGATTTCCGATAACTAGTTTTAATCGTTAATAATGTTAAATGTTAATAGGAATTTCCGCGTTATAATGAAAACCAATGAATTTTAGATAAACATGATACTAATATACTAAACATACTTAAGGCGTGAAAATTTCGATAATTATAGTTTTATCCTTCTTTGTTTTCACAATAAGTGCGTAAAAATAATTTTTATGTGCAAACTGACACACTTGTATTAAATTATTATTTCATTTGACTTTATATTACTAAATCGATAAATTTCGAGTTAGACTAACTCTATTTCTTGAGAATAAATAATTGGAAATTCTAATAACTAATTAATCGCTAAATAATATAAGAATTACTAGGAACCTTAATATTTAAGTTTAATCGATAAGTATTCGATATAAAAATGGTTTAGGTATATTAGGATATGATTAGGCGTTCAAATCGCACTTGGGGATAATTTCTAGAATTAAGTCGGAATTGAGGAATTAAGTTGAGATTAAGGAGCGAAGTGAAAAGACTAAAATAACCTTACCTTACCTTCCATGCAAACCAAACAAGACGTCTGACTGCAAATCAAATCACGCAGCTATTACCAAATCTGTACGCAAACCACTCTTACACGCAAACCATTCTTATAAACAGCGGCACCATAAAACCACCCTATCAATCACTATGCGTTTGGATTGAGTGTTTTTGCACCTGTTTTTGAAAAACTGTTTTTCACATTCCAAATACTACAGTAATGTGTATTTCAAAAACAACTTAAAAAACACCATATCCAAACAATATATCAAAAACAACTCCAAATATATTTCAATTATGTATATTTAATTTGTATATTTTAATAAGTATATTTCAATTTGTATATTTTAATTATGTATTTTAATATGAATATTTCAATTATATTTTAATATATTTTAATATGTATATTTCAATTATGTATTTTAATATGTATATTTCAATTATGTATATTATATATATATATTATATTAATATAAATATATTTATTTCAATTATGTATAATATTATATATATTATATCAATTGAAATAAATATTATATATTTATATAAATACATTTATTTATATATAAATTTATAAATATATTTATTCAATTTTGTTTTATAATATATATTAATATATATTAATATGTATATTTCAATTATGTATATTATACATAAATTATATTAATAATAATGTATATTATATATATTATACATTTCTAATATTATATATTTATACATACATATTATAAATATTTTATTTTATTTATAATATATTTTTATTTATTTATAATATATTTACATAAATATTATATGTTATATAAATTATATATAATATAATATATAATATATTATACATTTATATAAATGTACATTTATACATAATATATAAATATTTATGTATATTTATAATATACATTTATATTATGTATAATATATAATATAATACATTTATACATTTATATTAATATACATAATATTAATTTTACATTTATACATAATATTAATACATGTATATATTAATATTAATTATATTAATACATTTCTACATAATATTAATATATATTTATAATTTATTAATTTATACATTTATATAATATTCATTTATAATTTATACATTTTTAATAATATACACTTATACATTTATATTATGTATTATATATAATATAATACATTTATACATTTATATTAATATACATAATATTAATTTTACATTTATATATAATATCAATACATATATACATTTATATTAATTATATAAATACATTTCTACATAATATTAATATATATTTATAATATATTAATTTATACATTTATAATAATATACACTTATAATTTATAATATATTTATAATATTCATTTATAATTTATACATTTATAATAATATACACTTATACATTTATAAATATATTTATATTATGTATTATATATAATATAATACATTTATATATTTTTATATGAATATATAAATATATGTATTTATAAATATCTATAAATGTATTATAAATGCATATTTGTATAAAAATATATAATTTATAATTTATAATTTATACATTTATCTAATATTCATTTATAATTTATTCATTTATAATAATATACATCTATACATTTGTAAATATAAATGTATTATAAATGCATAAATGTATATTTATATAAAAATATAAAAATTATAATATTCTAAAAATACTCAAAAATATGTTTCAAAAATACCTCTAAAAATAATCCAAAAAAATCTACAGTAAAAGTTTTTCATATAGTTTTTGAAAAACAACCCCAAAAACAACTAATCCAAACGGACTTGTTTTTCAGATTCAAAATGCTACAGTAGTGTTTTTGAAAAACAAACCCAAAAACAGCTAATCCAAACGGCTAATCACATTTCATTCCTCAACCACAAGACACAATACCATTCTTTCGGTTTCACTGACACAAACCGCAAGTGTTAATTCCTTCTCTGCACAAGCAACTCCTCGGACAGAAGCTTCAGCACCGCACCATTCAACCAATCAAAATTCACTACCAACTTCACACTCAACCGTAAACCGCTCCTCTCCACAAACCGCGACTCCACCTTCATTCTTTCTCTTCACTTCGCACCAGCCATCCAAGAGCTGCTACAATTTTTCTTTCCTGCTGCTGTCCGTAAGGTCGAGGGACATAAGGGAAGCCGTAAGTGAATCCTTCATCCAGCTTCCACTTCCATCGGCTGCACCCAGTTTTCCAGCCGCAACAACCACCCCAGCTCCACCATCTGCTCAGCCAAGACAACCCAAACTGGAACTCGACCTGCACGTGAAGCCGAGAGAGAGAGGGAGCAGAAATTTTTCAGATTTTCGTGTGTGATCTTAGCTTGCTTTGAGATAAATTTTCTGGACTAAAAATGGATGATCAGAGGTAGTTATGCCAGCCGTGACCTTGCATGTGTTAACTTGAGTAATCAGATGATGAAACCAAAGCTGTGGAAAATTTTGTTTTGAGATGAAATGCTTTAGCCGAGAGCCTGCCTTGATTATTGCAGCTCCATTTGTGTTTTTCTGTGGCATCTAAACACTTAAGTGCCTTTAGCTGAGTGAAGACTTGAAGATTTAGATCCTGCATGTTGAATTGTGCATACGGATGAGATGTTTAAGAAAAGAATTTCTGATATGTGCTAGCATAGGAGCTGCCGTGAACTTTAGCTTGAATTTTGCAGCTTTAATTCGTGATTTTTGGGTTCAATTTTGTTGTTGACAAACTGATTTCTGGTCTGGAAATGATAGTTTATTAATTCAGCAGTTGTGCATGCGAGCTTTAAGTTCAAAACACAAGAGTTAGCCGTAGAAAAAAATTGGTTTGTGACTAAGCAAATGCTGGAAGAATTTCTGTTTTGGCCGAGAGCTTAGCTTCAATTTTTCAGCTTGATTTGGTTTGATGTTGTTGTTTAAGCTTATAAACATGATTAGATGGTTAATAACAAATTATTTAGGCCCTGCATGCCGCTAATTAGTTAGCTTAAACCAGAAAAATAAAATAAAAATGCAATCTGTGCAGGCATGTTCGTCCGAAGCTAGTTGTACAGAAATTCTGGAAATTTTTGGGTGTTGCAGCTGTTGGTTGAGTTAAATTTTGAACTGGAAATATTAAATAGCTAGACGAGTTTTTGCATAATTAATTTGGGTGTTTAAAACCAGATTTTAACCAAGGAAAAGTTGGATTTTTGAACACATAGTTGCTGGAAAGTTTCTGGATAGCCGTGAGGTGTGAACAGAAATTTTCAGTTTGTTTTCTTTTGGAATTTTAACCTATTTTTGGATTTTCCTTGGATTAAAATGGTTTAGTAATACAGGGAAGTTGTAGGTTTTAAGTGGTATAAGTTGTTTAGCAATAAATATTTGCTAAATTGAAGTTGGAACCAGAAATGTTGGGTTACATGCTGGAAATTTCTTATGTGAGCGTCAAAGGGTGAGTTGGAACCTTAACTTGACTTTTGAATTGTTCCTTGAATCATGATGGAAGGAAATGCTTGGAAAATGTTGTTTTGAAGTTCTATATGAGGTGTATAGATGGTTTGAATAAAAACATTTTGGTGTTAAAGGAGAAAAAGGAATTTTCACAAGTGAAAAATTGAAATTTCAGATTTTCGGATATTCCATGACCAGTCTCAATCAAATGTTGATATCTTGTTGTAGGAAAATCCGTTTAAGGCGCCGTCAGTGGCGTTTGAAACTAGAATCATAGGCCTTTGTCCTGTAGAAATTTCGTATTTTTCCTCCATGTGTACTACTGTCTGTGAATTTTTAAAGTGGACTGTTTTGCATGAATGTCCTGTTTCTTTGTGAAATAGAAATTGGGTTTTGGATTGAGATTTTAGCCTACTTGTGGTTTAAATTCTTGATTAAATTGTGGTTGGAAGTAATTGATATTGTCAAGGGCTAATGATTGATGAAGCCCTTGGCCATTTGAATGATTGTATAAGTACTACAGGGTGACGAAAGTTAATTGCTGGAATGTCTTGGAGGCTTTACTTTTATTTTTATTTGCTTATGATGGGCTTGCTGAAACCAAGTGCTAATGATTGATGAAGCCTTGGTTGATCATTTTATTTTATTCAGAATTGCACTTGTTGAAATCTAGGGCTAATGATTGACGAAACCCTAGTAATTTGCTATGTGATTTTTGCCATATTTTGATCTATATTATAATTTAGGAACGGAATTGGAGCTGTGGAAGTTGTATCGATCTGGTGAACTCGAGTGACTGTGGTCAAAGTAATCAAAAATATTTTCCAGCCAGTATTATAATATAAAAACTCAATATCTAGTGTTTCACCTAAAAACTTTTCGAATCCGATAAGTTCCTTTAGCTCAAACTAGTCTTGATAGCTATAGTATTTTAATCCTATAGCTTTTGAAAATTCTAAGTCTTATTTCAATTTCTTTTCTTTCCTTAAGCTTTACATTTGGATAGCTAACTTTAGGAAAAATTTTAAAATACGAGATTTACAAATTTTAGTGAAAAGCCTGGGAGTCTTGCTCGGCAAGAAAACTCTATTTTCAGGAAAAATAGTTTTTGGGAATAAATCTTGCAAAAGCCGTATCTTTAGAGAAATGTTCAAAGTAACTTTTTAGCTTTGATATTCAGAGGTTTATCGACTTATTTCAATAAAATAATACTAGTTACTTCATTCTAGGAAAGTACCTCAAGGAAAACCATAGGAAATATCTTTTCTACTTTTGTCAAGTTTTAATCTAAGGAACTCTTGATATTTCTAAGGGAAAGTGAACTAGTAATATATTAAATATACCTTAATGACTACAAGCTTAAAAACTAAGTAGAAACTTATAGTTTCAAATTTTGGTTTTTAGGGTTTTTCGAGGACGCGGATTTCGATCCCCAACTTGATATCTGAACTCCACTCTTGGTGAGTGTCCCTGCTTGTTCTATGCCTAATCGTTTAAAGTGCTTCCTTGACTTGTTATGTGATAAGTTGAAAAAAAAAATTTGGTTTATGATCCATCGAAGTGAGCTGTGTGTACTTTATCACACTAGCCGTTCGAGTGGTGACTTGTGAAAAATATTTTCTCCTAAATCCTTGATTCAAAAATGGAGTTGCGTCGTTGGGTGAATCCCTCGACTTTTGTATCCAACTACCATGAATCTAAATGTAGTTACGTCGTTGGGTGAATTCCTCGACGCTTGAATCTAACTACAAAAGTCATTTGGGTGAATCCTTCGACGCTTGAATCTGATTGCAATCACGTCCTTGGGTGAATTCCTCGACGCTTGAAGCTGATTGCAATCACGTCTTTGGGTGAATCCCTCGACTAAATTTATACGGGTATATCTCGAGTATACTGCGTCGGTAGACGAAGTACGGGCCCGAAGCAGAGGTATGAACGGTGACGGGTTAGGATTAAAATAAGTGGATCTACATGGACCATAAGTAGTGAGAGTTGACGGAGGGTCAACTACGATAATTGGTGATCAAGCGAGGGAAATGGCTCCTGAGAGCCCACGTATCCTACCTTGTGCTGTTATACGCTTTTCTAACTGTTTAAATTTGTGCAGTTATTAATCGCTGTTTGAAATTATGTGATTGCATGTTTTGGGGCACCACTGAGCTTTAGCTCACCCCACGTTTATTGTTTTCCTTAACAGGTTATGGAAACGGAAAGCTGGATATTTACTTATGTTATTATTTTGGATTGTATTTGAATACTATGACTTATTTTTGTGGGCTGTAATGAGTTATTTGGGGATACTGTACTTTTCTTTTGGATTGCCACTTGAAGTTGGAAAATGTGTAAACCCTAATTCGATTGCTTGGCTTGTAAATTTGTATTATGGATTTATGTATTTATCTACCCGGTTTGGTACGACTTTGTACTTTGGTACGTAGCACGTGGGTCGTTTAAGGGCCTCGACTGGTTATTTTATTATTGCTATCTCTGAAGTTAATGTGGCTTTAGGTATGATTCTATTCGGGGAAAAACCGTTTTGTAATAGATTAGTTTATTCTTCGAAAGGTTTCGGGTTAGATTGCTCGTGTGAGTCCTGGCGAGAGCTGGGCAGACGGCCCGCCAACCCTTTGGTTCGCCTCAGGGGGAAGTGGGGTCGCCACAAATTCGATATGAGATATAATACCATTTTAGAAGGTTTAGGATCAATAAAGAAAATGACAAAATCTATGTGATCAAGCCCGATCCGATCTAACAACAGAACAAGTTTATAGTTGGCTTAGTGACTACGGGTACTATTGAACTGAGTCGAGCTCGAGTAGCACCATACTCGAGCTCGAACTCTATCAGAATCAGTGCTACTCGAACTCAAACTCGAACGAGTAAATAAATTTGGACTCGAGTTTGACTCGATAAAATAAAATTAAACTCGAGCTCGACTCATTTGAGCTCGATTAAATATCAAGCCCGACCTACTCGAGCTCGAATTTTGAACTATATCTATAAATTTTTTCTCAAAATATATAATATAAATATAATATGAAAAGTCGATTAAACTCGTCGAGCACTCGAGTATTTATTTTTGGAGCTCGAACTCGACTCGTTGAATGTAACGAGTAGCTCGAGCTCGAGCCAAGCTTTTGACCAAGCGCTCGCAAGCTACTCGCGAGCGGGTTGACTTGATTGCACCCCTATTAGTGATCAAGCGATGGTCACACAAGCAGTGACGGAGCCAAAATTTTGTTCTTGGGGGCAAAATTTTTCCTAACAAAATTATCTTAATATATTATGTTTAAAATAATTTTCATCTATGTAAATATATGATATCTAAAACATCAAATTTTAATTTTAATTATAAAGGTATGTATATTTCATAAATATGTAGTGTAGCATAATAGAAATTAAGACAAGAAATAATTTTTGATTAAATATCTTTTAACATCACAAACTATTCAAGTTGCACATTATGAGAAGATACTCCAATATGTCACCTATAAAAAAAATAACTATACAATATAAATATAGCTATTTTCAATTAAAACAAGATAAAAATTATGTTAATATACTTTGAAATTTCAATCTCTTTTATTGAAAGTAAATTGAGTTTTATGTTCTTTCATAGAAATAAATTCATTCTATGATTGAATCAGTGTTAAAGTTTTCAGCAACTTCCTTTCGTACCCATACCTGCATCCTCGTGACCAAATATTATGGAAAACATAGGTTCCTGGCCCTGCAAATTGACAACAGCAAATCCTGTTAAAACCGTGAAACTATGATTACCACAGGTTCATAACGCTAAGGTATAAGATGTACTACATTTATTTCATTTTCATATATGAGTATAACCTTTGGCTGTTTGGCACCCCAAAAGTAAACATCAGTGTATCTGTGAGTGGCAAAGGGAGGTGAAGAGGATCTTCAGTCTTCAGGCAAACTTCCATTGCTAGGGTGTTGCTACCTCCATTTCTTCAATCACCAGTGGCATTCCTGGTTCCCATGCCACAGCAGCTGCAATATATATTGTACGACAGAGGAATTACATTAAGCAGAAGAGTACATTGTATGCGATCTAGGAGGTAAATTAGACAAAACAATTTGTCAAAGCCAGTGATTAGATCAAAACCGAACTTCTAAATGGGTAATTCTGAAATTGTTCCTGATTTTTGAGCCCGTTAAAGTCATCAAGAGCGGATATGGACACAATTTACAGTGCAAGACGATCAGTAAATGCAAGGCCCGAAACTCGCTGGACAGTTTGATTGACTTAGGAAAGCTTCCTACCATCTTGATTTCCGAATCAGAGACGGAATTCTTTGGCTTTTTAGTTTCAAATACAACATAACTATGAATATACATAAAATAGTTGTGGAAGTACATTTGCACCGTATAACTTGACCTTCAATGCTTGACATCTTGAATCTTCTGAGAACTTGGCTTTTGTTGAAAATGATTGTTAGGCACTAGGCAGGCAGTTTTGTTGTGAAGGGCGGAGATGTTCAACGCTGATATTTAGAGTAGAAATTCCATCCAAGAATCCTCATTTAAAATATCAGTGTTTCTATTAGTGATCAACTTGTGATTTCAGCTACACATCAACTCAAGGGAAACTTACAAAAATTGTATCTTACCTTCCAAAAACTGGGTTTTTAAATGAAAAATAATTACAAAATTATTATAATTATAATTATTATAACTATGCCTTACCTTTTCTATTTTCACATTCAACGGAGTAAAATGATCACTTACATATAAAAAGTGTATCAATTTAATCCCAAAACTTATAATTGTCGTGTACATGTGCGTCTAATACTCTAATATCACAAATGCCACAAGCTGTGGTTACTAGTTAGCTTTTCTTTTTAGTTCATACAGAAGCGAGCAGTCCAATTCTAGAGACGATTTCCTGTAGTAGTTTTAGCAGGAATTGATTGTAAAACAACGGTATAATTAGGAATGGCAATCTGGACAGCCAATGGGCACTCTCCCCACTAAAGGCTAAATGGGGCTGGGGGAGGAGGGGGATGAGGGCAGAAATTCCCTTCCCTGCCCAATTTTATAAGGGATGGAGAGTAAGGGAGGCTACCTCCGCTCCATCCTGCAAAGTATGTAGTATATGTTTTATATACTTCCAATAGATGAATTTCAAATCAGGGGCTGTTCAGTGCAAGGACTTGTGGGGCGTTACTAAATTCAAGAAATGAAATAGGCTATGAGAGCTACAAAGCAACAAAAAGAAGGAATAAACATTGATGGAAGATGATAAGAATCGTCTGCCCATTCTGATAAATATGCAACTCCGCCATCATTCTGATATGGACTTGTGGAGTTGCATATTTCTACCATCCATCCATAGAAGAGTGTAATACGTTGGCTGTCCAATCTATAAAAGTGGAAGAGGGTTCTCAATTGAAGGATTTTAAAGATGAATCTAATTCATTTAAATCTGATTTTGATGATCGAGCATTAATATCTAGTATATCTTTATTATCTAAGTTTGATCACTCATTAATTGCTGATTGTCATGTAAATTTTGGAGCTTATAATTCACTAAGAATGGAGAAAAAATGGACTGTTCATTTGTGGATAGTGCTAATCAAGAGCATATTGAGTTGAATAAAATTGGTAAATTTGTTATTGGTTAATTAGCCGGTAATAAGGTAACTTTCTTACCTAAAGTTCTTAGTTATCATGGTGACATTAAAGACTTTAGCTGCTTGTGATGGTTTGGTTTCTTTCTAATGTGTCTTTGCAAGCATTTAATCCTTACCTTGGTGAATTGTACGAGTGTTCTTCATGCATATTAAGATCTATGTTTCTTAATTCATTGACACGTGATAAAATGTTTGACTTAATTGGAATTGTTTTTAAGGTAGTCTACTATCATAATCATCTTGAGTTAATAAAGTTTGATAGAGCTGCTTATTTACATTTTGTTGGACATGTTCAAGTCAATTTGCGTCATCTTGTGAGTTGTCTTTGTCCTAATTGTAGGAGTCTAGTTTCGAGTCCTTATGCGTTGTTTGTGATCATCTTATGGGTTTCCTAAAGTCGTGTGATCATTACGTGTGCTCTTGTATTGTCCCTATTCACTTGAGTTGGATTGTGTTTCTAGTTGTTTATTTGCATGCGGTTCGCTGTCCTAGCATACATGTCGTCCATGCAAATTTTGTAGTGTATCATCTTGATGCTTGCGCTAACTTGAGTGTACTTTCAGGTCATGTTAAAGCAATTTGGATGGTGCATGGCATCCAAATATTTCTTTCTTTTTTTTTCTTTCTTTTTTTTTAGGTATAATCCACAGGGGTCCGCATCCGTTTTACGGTCTGCGACTAATCCTGTTCGAGCCGGATCCAGCTCCTTGCAGGAAGAAATTCTCCCAACATTGTTTTTTCCATTCCCATGGGTTTCGAACCCGAGATCTCATGGTTAAGGGATGCAAGCCCCTTCCACTTGCACAAACATCCGTTGGTTCCAAATATTTCTTTCTTGTTATCAACTTAGTGAGTTCGGTGTTTATGAGTATTCCATCATCATTCATTCCTCGTCTTTTGTGTTTGACCCAGACATCGATTCAAGATCATGGTTAATGCAGCGTGAGCTGGAATGTAGGGAAATTGGTTCGAATTCGGGGCCATGATTCTTAAAAACAGAAATTCTGATTTTGAATTCACAAATTAAAATCGGAATTCGGTTACCTAATTCGATTACAATTTCGTATATATAATAATATATAATACATGTAAGTCATTATATTATATTAAAAATAGTAGTATAACACCTCAAACTAACTAATCTAGATCGTTATAGTAAATGCAAGTCATTATATTATATATAATAATAATAGGATAATACCTCTAACTAACTAATCTAGGTTATTTTTTAAAAATAAATTCCAAACCAGTTTTTTTAATATAAATTTGGTGAATTCAGTCGAAGGCAAAATTCTAAATTGAATTCGAAGCAAAATTGTATTCGGAAGTTTTGAATTTGAAATCAAAAGAGGTCGAAATTTACCAAGTTCAATTTACCGAATTTTTTTGAATTCAACTTCCGAATTACCGATTTCGAATTCGATTCACATCCTTACTATAACATGTACATTGAATCGTGTTCATGCTAAAGTTGTGTGGGCGACATGCCATGTGGATCATTTTAAGTTTGAAATGCCATGTGCATCCAAATGTGTATTGTGAAAAACGCTAAAGTTGGGGGGCAGAATATGCAATTTAAGGGAAAAAATGTCCTAGTTTCCATGGAACCTCTGAAGAGTTTTGGCAAGTTCCCTTTTTTGTCTCAAGCGCCATTCGGCTTTATATATACTTGCTGTTATCTTTCGATGACTAACTAAAATTTAGAAAAAGGAAATGTTGAATGCCTAGTTAAGTCCCTATTACCATAACTGTAACTTGCTAAAAATTGATTCACTTTCTAAAAATTTCCTTTTTCTTTTCTTCCTATATATTACATTTAGCATTTCTCCGTTTTTGCTGGTTGAGATTAATGTGTAAGATAGCCCCATAGCAAGAGAGAGTCATGTCTACGTCCAACTTGTCAAAATTCAAGTGCTGGAATTTTTCCAAGAAGAAGACGAATTCTGGCTCCAAGAAAGAAGCAAACCAATCGTCACATTCACCTGGTAAATCCGAGATGGAGGTACAAATTGAGATGTTCAGGACCCATCAGAGGATTGTGGCAGATTCGGATCAGAAATTGAAGGATTTGAATGAGAAATTCAATGGTATGAACAAGAAAGTGGATGAAGTGCTATATCTGGTTGAGAAGGTTCACTCAAGATCAAGAACGGCTGCTTTGAAGGATGTAATTCAACCACGCTGATTTTATTCATATATTCTTAGTTTTTTTATTTTTAGGTAACTATAAGTAGGCAATGGGGCAATTATGGTGCACGTTATATTTGTATGGGATAATTTCATAAATTTCCTGTAAGGTTTCTAATAATTTCGCTGAGTTTTGTTGAGGTTTTGAAAATTACACTTGCCTCATTTGATTTGATACTTTTAATAACCAAACCTTAGGCTTGGTCAAAACTTTAAATGAGTAACCTAAAATACGCTCAATTTATAAAGTTTATATTACTTTCCAAAATAATTGTAAAATATATAGCACAAATATAAGGAAGAAGTATCAAGCTCCAATACCCATATTTATTATTTGATAAGCTATAATTACACTAATTATTAGCACTAGAAAAATGATCAACTAAAACATTGAATCACATTCAAAATTGTCATAAAAACAAAAGTGACCAGTTCAATATTTGGTAATGATAGTGACAAGGGTCAATATTTATAGTTCTGTGATTTTACTCGCAAAATATAAAAAAAGAGGAATAAGAAGAGAAAAGGAAAATAAAAAATAATGATAAATCCCAATCTTTGTATATCATATCCAACAACGGAGTATTATTAAAATGTTAAGATTAATATTGTCATTTAGGTGGACAAGGGATGTAAGTATAATTTTTGAAATCTCCAGGGAACTCAATGAAATTGTTAGAAACCTAGGAGAGGTTTCCAAAAGTATCCCGATTTGTATTGATGTTCTTACCTAGAATTTTTATGCGCCACATTATTATTGAAAACTATTTTGTATTAATTACAATAGCTTTTTTTTGTGATTCTTTTGAATTTAGGAAACGACTCTTAGATATCTTGATATATGTGAGCAAAAAACAATTGGTTGGAAAGATAAAAGGGTCATTCAAAACATATTTGTGATACAAGATTTTTTTTTATTTTTGTGGCCAATCTAAACGCACTTGTGTTGGTAATTTACGTGGATGTTTAGACATATATTAGGATAAATTACCTTTTGCCTCCTATGATTTGGTACTTTACCACATAACTCTCTTATGGTTTAAAAACATGCATATAACCCTTTCATGGTTTGAATTAAAGTGTCATCGATAATTTTTTCATTAAAACTAACAATCAATGCAAAAAGTTAAAGTCAAACTAATAAATTGATAATGAGGCTTATGTGACATTGAGGGAGTTATATGTAGGTTTTTAAATTATATGAGACTTATGTGATGAAGCACTAAATCCCAAGGAGTAAAGAGTAATTTATCCAATATCTTAAGAGGTATATTACCTACTCATATGTATAGGACAATTTCAAGACTTCATAGTAAACTACATCAATGACTTGGCAATCAATGGATAGTTGAATGTATGTCAAATAAAAAAGTGATTGAGATATGAGTCGAGGAATATTCTAAAACATTTTCTATGAAAATTGACAATCCAAAACGAGGTTCAAAGAATCTGCATTTTTACGAGGTTAAGATTATTCAGTTTATACTGTCTTCACATATCAAGTGACCTAAAACTGTCTTGCATAGAAATCATTAGGCTGCATGTAGAGCTGTTAAACGAGCCGAGTCGAGCTCGAGCATAGGACAATCGAGCTCGACTCGAACCCCTAATCGAGCTCGCTCGATTAGTCATTCGAGCTCTACAAGGCGCTCGAACTCGACTCGACGTGTTCATAGAGAGCTCGGGCTCGAGATCGAGTTTTGAAATCGAGCCGCCGAGCTCGAAGCTCGAGCTCGAGCTCGCGAAAAAACTCGAGTCGAGCTTTTCGAGCTCGAAGCTCGAACTCGAGCTCGTTTACGGGAGAGCCCAGATCACAAGAAGATACACTTTCTCTGATTTATTATTTGAAGCCAAAATGACAATACTCGTATTTCTCTGATTCAATTCAACAAGTCATGCCAAATGACAATACAAGGCAGAGTCTAAAGTTAAAACTACAGCAAAAACCATCAAATGGAGAAACAAAATGTCCACAGGGGGATTACAATGTCCAAACCACATCAAATTACAAGAAGTTTAAACTGCAGCAAGAAGTTAAAACTACACCAAATGACAATACAAGAAGTTAAAACTTCAGCAAACCAGGTCAGATTACCACGTCCACACCAAAATGTCCACATTACAACATGAAAAATTATATAAACAGCCACATTACGATATCAACAGCCACCAGTAATCCAAACCAGATCAGATTACCACATGTCCACACCAAAATATCCAAATCAGATCAGATTACAACATGTCCAACCCAAAATGTCCAAACCAAATCAGATTATAACATGAAAAATTACATAAACAGCCACCAAGCAACATCAACTGTCCAAACCAGATCAGATTACAAAATAAAAAATTACATAAACTGTCCCCAAGCAACATCAACGGACAACAGCCACCAAATTAGTCATTGAATGATTCAGGAAGTTCAACTTCTTCATATGTGATTGATTCGGCCACATCAAGTGATTCCTACAGAATAAAAGTATGAAAGTTAAAAAAGTCATCAAAATTAGAAATAAGGCAACTGTAACAACAACAAAAACATCCAATCAATTACTTACACGAGACTTATTCTTTAGGCCATGGAGACTGCGGATCCAATCATTGCCGCAAAGCAACATTTGCACCGTCTCAACCGACATAGAAGCTCTTCGATCATCAATTACTCTCCCTCCAGCACTGAAGGTAGATTCTGAAGCCACAGTGGTAACAGGAACGGAGAGTATATCGGCAGCCATCCTCGACAAGATGGGAAATCTCAATCTTTCTCCTTTCCACCAACCCAAAACATCCAGATTTGCCTTTGCATCACAAGCATACCTACTTTCCTCTAAATAAACATCTAAATCTGATTTTTCTGGTGGAGCCCTATCAATTTCACTCACATGCATGTGAAACTTTTCTTTGCCAGTTAAAACGGTGGGTGCAGTCATTTTCTGTTTCTTACTAGAAGAAGTAGAACCTTCATTTTGTCTCTTTTTTACAACCTGCCTTTGTTGTTCAGAATGGGAAACAACATGACAATCAACATATTCATTGTAAAGCTCATAAAGAATGTCTCTAATCTCAGCCATGAATCTAGGAGCTGCATCCTCACCATAAATCACCGGAAAAGCATGATTAATAAGGAACATTTTGTATCTCGGATCCAAAATTGCACCCAAAGATAGCAGCACATTACTTTCCCCCCAATACTTATCAAATTTAGCAGACATACTTCCAGCCATAGCCCGAATATGGTCAAAAGGATCAAGAGCTTTTTCATTTAAAAGCTCTTTAATCCTATAGAGCTCCACAAGAAAAATGTTAGATGTTGGATACTCAGACCCGGAAATCATATCAATGATTTCATGAAATATTCCTAGAAATTTGCACACTTCTTCCACTTTCATCCACTCAAAATCAGTAGGAACATAGTGAAATCCAGGGTCTATGTCTGCATATCTTGGAAAGACATCCTTGAACTCTAAACCTGAAGCTAACATCAAATAAGTGCTGTTCCACCTTGTTGGACAGTCCAAAATTAGTTTTCTAGAGGGCAACTGAAGCTGTTTTTTAATTTTGGCAAATTCAATAAGCCTAGATTCTGAATTGTTCAAGTATTTTATCCCTTCTCTAACAACATCAATCACACCACCAAGTTGACCAAGACCATCTTGCACTAAGAGATTAAGTATATGTGCACAACATCTAACATGAAAAATTTTTCCTCCAATACTTAATCTTTTTCTTAGAGAAAAATCCTCTCTAAGTCTCCTAATGCACACATCATTGTATGAAGCATTATCAACAGTTATGCTAGAAACCTTATTCTCAATCCCCCAATCAATGAAGCACTTACTTAGAGCATCAGCTATAATAACTCCAGTATGAGGAGGAGGAACATTGCAAAAATTCAATACACGCTTTTGAAGCACCCAATCAGAATCAATAAAATGACCAGTCACAACCATATATTGAATTTTTTGACCAGATTTCCACAAATCAGTTGTAATACTAATCCTACCAGGACCTTTCAACAATGATTTCAGCTTCCTTTTTTCAATTGTATAAGTACTCATACAATCTTCCTTAACAGTCTGCCGATTAATCTTTTTATAAAACGGAGAAACTGCTTTCATGAATTTGTTGAAAACTACATGCTCCATCATAGAAAATGGGTACTCATGTGCAAGAATCATGTGTGACGCAAGCTCTCTTACCTTGGCATGATCATACGAGAAATTTGTGATGGAAGTGATGGTCCACCTTCGGTGAATGAAAGCACTTGTTGCTTTTGTTTGCTTTGCTCCCCAATGGCCATCTTTCTTTGGAGGCAAGAAGTCAGGTGTCTCTTGTGCTGAGATGTGGCTCCGGTTGTACTCTTGGTGAAAACTCCTTGCAATGGTTGCACTTCACTTTGACCGTCCCATTATCTAGCACTACTTCAGTCATTTCATCCCATATGCTGGATTTCTTCTTCCTTTGCTTTTTCTCAAAAGGACCAGCTCCTCCATCTCCATCTACTTGTTGTCCTCCTTCATTGCCATCATCTTCTATTATTTCTATTTCTTCTTCACTCATTTCATCAGCTCTTTCTTCGTTGTAATTCAATTGTTCCACGTTTTCATTATTTTGCTCCATCGCAGGACTTGATGATGAACCTTGAAATGAGTTGTACATTCCTTAATAAAAAACATTTAATAACCAATACAGATTCTGATTAGTTAAAACAGAAATTTAGAATAACATTTCTAAGAAATAAGGTACAAAAGTAATAAAACAGATTTCAAAAAATAATGCCCACTTCAAGCTAATTTTAACATTTCTTTAACTTGTTCCTATCTCAATTCTCAAGCTTACATTCAGATTAATGAAATAACAGAGAAAAGCTCTTAAAAACTCTTAAAATGGCAATCCAAACAAGGGACAGCGATGAATTCCAGGGAAATACTGAATTCATAGTTCCAATTAGTTTGTGCATGGGGACAGTATAGTGGCATTTCTAGTAGACATTTATATTAAACAAGGAAAGAAATGATATATCCATCTAAGAAATGTCAATTCCAATTAGCTCAAGAAAGGTAATATGTGTGAAGTTCCCAGGTTGAAGGTTGTCTCTTTCTTTCTGACCTGTGGAGTTGATAGCTGGTAAGTTAAAGGGTCAAGTAAGGGATCTTGAATTGGAACCCACAAGAAAGTGATAAATGTATAAATAACCCACAAGAAAGTGATAAAGATATAATAATATTAGGGTCAATGATTAAAAAATATTTGCTAATCGAATTATTCCTCAGATTCTGAATTGACAAATGACAAATGAATCTTCCTTTTTTAAGGAGTAAAACTGAAAAGGGCAGAGAATAATCCAGGTGCGAGGCGCCAATCAAATGTTGAAAGAACCTATCTGTTCAACTATCCAAGATGGATGGTAGACATTTATTCACATGCTAAGGCCATAATTAATCATAATAAAAGGGCTTTTAATAGTCAATTTGCTGCATAAAAATCCACCTTATAATTACAGAATATTTAGGAAAAGAATTCACCTTATACTTAGAATCTCTCTTGATGAAGTGCATAAGATGCCATATTCTAGGACAAAGAAGTTGATTCTTAAAAATGCAGAGAACCAAAGCTTCAAAATAGAATGGAAAAAATCAGTTTATGATGCTATCTAGCCTCTTTGATTTTAATAACTTTTAATATACTACGAATAGAACTATATATGTTTACACATACATATACAGTACGGCCTTCAACCCACACTTGTCTCCGAGACTCATACCTGACTCCACTCAAAGTGCCCTTAGCTAAAGGTTTTCTCAAAAGATTAATGTTTCTTCTAAATGTGTTTCAATTTTAGGTAGCCATGTAAATACTATATGTATGCCTCTGTGATTTATGTCAATTTCACTCTAAACATTTTAAAGCTTGGGATCCTCCTCAAAACACCAGAGTATCTTAATCTATAACTAACATGGTCTTAATTGGTTGGGCAGAAAACAATCACAAGCATAAAATGTAATTATCCTACTCATGTTAGGGGTTAGCATTTTTGTATTTTCAGAGACCCTATCCAAAGTTACTCCCCCAATTCAAAGAATTTCAGACTCTCTTGCAATTACTCATGCACTGTTAAGCTGCATCTGTATATTAGCATAACACCAGAGAAGCCTAAGCAGTATGTCTCTCATAATATAACATAAAAAGGTTTGCTGATACACAACAAAGTCACTTAGTACCTGCAATTCACTAAAACTTTTGCACGAAGAGTACTTTAAAGTATCAAGATGTCACTAATTTCAACCACGGCAAATAATTATCAAAACATCAAGGCTACGATAAAAAACCATCAAGGCTACTTACCAGAATGCAGTGAATCGGGGTATGGTAGAGCCGTAGAGGGCCCTGGCGGCTGGCTCTACCGAGATGGCTCCGTATGGCGCTGCTCCGTATGGTGGCTACGGCTGTGGAATGGGAAAGAGATGACAGAAAGGGAAAATAAAAAATTAGGGATGGCGCCTGGCGGTGAGAATGAAGTCTGCGGGATGCGGCGTGAGAATGGAGGCTACGGGGTGCGGCGGCGTGAGAATGGCGGCTGCGGCTGTGGAATGGGAAAATAGATGACAGAAAGGGGAAATCAAAAAATTAGGGATGGCGCCTGCTGGTGAGAATGGAGGCTGAGGGATGCGGCGTGAGAATGGAGGTTGAGGGATGCGGCGTGCGGTGGTGTGAGAATGGAGGCTGCGGGATGAGTCGGGTGACGGCTGTAGGAGGAGAAAACGAAAGACCAAAGGAGGAAAGAATGAATTAGGGCTACAGACAGACGGACGGGAGATGCCTTTGAGTCTTTGACTAGATTACCATTTACCACATACACGTGGAAATGACGAAAATGCCCTTATTTTTCGAGCCTACCGGGTTTAAACGAGCCGAGCCCTGCTCGGCTCGTATATTAAACGAGTACCTATTAGAGCTCGAGCTCGGCTCGTTTCTCTCTGTTAACGAGCCGAGCCGAGCTCTTATCGAGCCGGGTCGAGCTCGGCTCGCGAGCTGCCCGGTTCGATTAACAGCTCTAGTTGGATGCTAAGCTTTCAAGTTTCAACCAATGCCTTCACATGTCAAAGTAACCTAAGCTCCCATTGTGAGATTAAACTCCACTTTACAACAATTTTGTTATTCTAACATCCATTACTTTCCAGAAAAATTACCAAGTAAAAGCTCCAGAATCAGTGTTTCAGCTGTTAAACATCTAACAGCACCATTGAAATCCAGAAAACTAACGTTAAAATGCATTTGGCTTCTGGACGTAGTATAGAAATCACATGTATTAAAGAGATAATGACTTGAATTGATAATCATTCCTAACTTGGACTGGAAAATATATCGACACAAGTTTGAAAGGCAGGCTACGGTGAGCCATGGAGCATAATTTTACAGGTTAAAACACCACCTAAACAACACAGAACATCCCAAAACTGCACCGTTCTATTCGCTATCGGGTAATTCTCATGCATCGTGTTTCTTCTTCTTCTTCTTTTTCTCCTTCTTTTCACTGGGAGCTTCGACTTCTTCATCTGCTTCAGGGTGCTTTCTCTTCTTTTTCTTCTTCTCTCCCGCTTCAATATTTTCATTCTGTAGCTCAGCATCTTCAGCAGCATGTTTCTTCTTTTTCTTCTTTTCCTTCTTTCCAACCACTTCACTTTCAGGTCCAGCAACACCATCTTCTGCAGCATGAGTATCCTCTATATCAGTCCCCTTCTTCTTCTTCTTCTTTTTCTTCTCCACACCATTCATAGGAGTGTCATCACCTGCTTCTTCATCCTTCCTCTTTTTTTCCTGCTCATTTTTCTCTCTCTCTGATGATAACTCAGTTGGTCCAAGAACAGCATCAGCCGCAGGATTGTAAGTCTGCAGACAAAAAGAAAAAAATAGTGAAAAAAAATTGCGACTTAGCGAACTAATAGAATGTAAAATATATGGCAGACCTTCCCAGGGGTTATCAGTCCCCCTGCACCCGTCTTTCGATCCTTGTCATAAACTTCAATCTTTGGTTTGCCTTTAGCAGAACCAGCAGCACGATTCAATTCTCTGCCTTCTAAACTCCTCAATCGTGCTTCAAGCTACAGAGAGAAGATGATTTAACAACAGAAGGGAGCCGAACACCTAAAACCTTAACTTAATCATAATAAAAGAATACCTTTAACCGATTCTCCAATCCCATTGTATTGTCCGGGTTATCTCCTAGAGCATCATATCTAATTGCCAACGCAGTTTTAGCGGCAAGAGATCTTGATATTTTACCCTTGTGCTTTGGTGCTGCCTGACCAATCAGAGATGCATGGTATATAAGACCATATTTAGGAGTTGCATGCTTTGTCTTAAGAGCTCTGAACAGAGCTTTCTCTGCACCAAGTATCTGCACTGTGCTTCCTGGTTGCTTAGCAAGATTGAGCAAGCTACCTCCATGGGCAATAAGGCGAGCACCAACGAGTTCTCCAACAAGAGCAGTAAGATTTGGGGCAATAGTGTTCATCCTGCTCTTTAGATAATCATACAGTTGAGCTCTGTACTCGGCAAAAGAAAGAACTTGGTTGCACAGATCTTTTATGTTCATCAAATCCAGGTCACTAATTTCAGTTCCCATGGATATCAAGGCAGCTTCTTTAAGCTCTGTTTCAACTTCTTCGGGGAGTATCTAATAATTCAAGTGCAAACATAGAATGCCAATGTCATCACTTCAAAAATAACGATATAAGAGGGAAAGGGGGAGGGTGGTTTTGCTGGTTTCATGCAACATTTGACCAGCAAAGCAGACTGAAAAACCAAACTACTAAACAGCAATTTTGATCTAAACCAGACTATCATTCTAACACTGCCTTCTTATGGAGGAACATTATAAACAATACCACTACCTATGCGTTGTGCCTAAAAGTCAATAGGAGCAGCAAGTCCATGGATGGGTCTAGCAACAACCCACAAGGCTCAGATAAGATTTTTTAACAAGGAGAAACCCTATGGTATTATATTGCTCATAATCCTTCACTGTCCCATAATAGAAAATAAATAATTGAAGCTCTACCTCAGAAAAATCAAGCTTCGCAGCATTTGAACGGTCACCCATCAATTTTGCTGCCTTCGCATACAGTATGTTGTCTTGTACAATCTTTGCCAGCTCAGGAAAATGCCAACCATACCACTCTCGAACTCTCATTGCATAAGTGTTTAGCTCCTTATCAATATCATCCAAAAGGCCGATAGCCTGAATGATCATTGTGTCCACCTAATAAAATCAACATGACACAAAATTAACTTCCTATAAGATGACAAGAAATCAAAAGGAAACGCAGCAGTAAACTTTTCAATCAAGTACAGTTATCTGATTTCTACATTTCTTCAATCTAAACTGAAGGAAAAAACAACATTACACAAATGGAACAACCAATTATTCAACCCAAAAGGAAACAAATCATCAGTGAAAACTTGATATAATCAAGTTTAGCTTATCAAGTTTACAGCAAATACTGAGGTACACAAACTTACCTTATCAGGGCTGAACTTTAGCTTGTATCTAGACAGGCTGTGGGACAGACCCAAGCTCATTGGACTCAAATCTTGTGCAGCTAGACCAGAAATGAGTTCAGACAATTGACTTCTCACACCTCTCATCAATTCCATAACAGCATTGTTGTGAACACAGTCAATTTGCTGCAAACACAGAATCAGTCTCTTGAGTTCAAAAAAAAATCAAGGAATACATTATAAGAACTGCTATACTTGCAATCAGAAACAGTAATTATTAGCTGACCAGCTTCTCCTTGATTGCATTTCCGAGTTTCGAATCAGCCACAGCTAAAGCTTCACCTTCGCAATGAGCACGTAAGAACTTGCGGAGACCTTTGCTCGGCTTGCTATCAATCAACAAGGTTGCTGCTGACAATGCCTCCGAGGTATTCTCAAACTTCGAGAAAGCTTTTAGCTTTACAATCTAATCATAAAAATCAAAACAAAAACACAAATTAACCCAGATAAATCATCAATCCACGCCTAAAAACAACAATCACAGAATACAATTTCAAACCAACAAAAAATAGCCCAAAAATCATCCGGGAAAAGCCAGACTACTACAATCAAGAACTCTTCAATAGCATCTACTAGAAATACACAAGATGAAGAAACAAAAATAAACTTGTCATCTTAGCTAGATATTCCCAAAATAACCCAGAAAAATTCATAAAAAAGGGGGAGGGAAAAAACCTTTCTTGCGGAATCAGCAGTGGAGAACTCCTTCCACAAGTCCTAAAACGAAGGGGGAAAAACCTTTAGCAGTTAAAATCAATCAAAATCATTAGAACCACAGATTAAATAAATAACAGCCACAAATGATCACCTCAACTTTGGAGAGTTTGCCTTCGTCCAAAACTTTGAAGAGGGCAAAACCCGCTGGGGTTTCAAAAAGCGCAAGCATGTTTGCTTCTTTGTCCCTATAAACTCAAACCCATTAATATAAATTTACACAAAACCAAGGCAAGGAACATAAAAAGCAAGTAATCGAGAAAACACAGAAACAGTCCATTCTGCAAAACAGAAGTGCGTGAAGGCAGAAAAGGAATTGGAAACTAGGGCTGAAAACTCACCGATTGGATATACAGCAGGGGAAGAGTGTGTGTGTCTGTGAGAGGGAGAGAGGGAGGGAGGGAGAGAGAGAGAGAGAGAGTAGGGTTTTTCAGTCAGCGGTGGCGTTTTGTATTGAAGGGACTGAGACGGAGGATGAGTCTAGGGTTTAAGGGGTTTCACTTCTACAGAGCACACTGAAGCGGGGCGGGTCTGATCGGATCGGGTATCCGATTTGTGTAATAAATTTTTTTTTTGAAATAAATATTCTTTTGCATATTGAGTAAGGCAATAAGTTAATCAAATATACTCGAATATTTCGTTCTTAATCAAATATTAGCTGCTGCTCAAATATTGGTTGGAGCTTGAGTATTTTTGGATTTGAATCGAACAAGTAATGGATTGAGTCCATACTAGATTAAGATCTTGGTTTCTCGAATTTGATTGGAATTCGATATTTTTTGATTCAAATAAAACAAGTTATGCATCAAGTACAAACTATTCGATAAGAGATCACTTTATTTACATCTACTTTAAGATATTACAGTAAAAATCATAATAAATTAATAATCTCTATTGAATAATAATTTTTTTGGATCTGGAGTTGAGCTAATAAGCTAAATTAATAATTTCAATAAAATAATAAGATAATAAAAATTTTTGAAAATCTTAGATAACAATTTGGTCCCATTTATATTATAAATTACTAATTCATTAATATTACATATCATGTTTTCCTAAAATATGAGTTTATTGTTGATTTTTGAATACCTTTTAGATGGAATAAGAAGACTTTGCGTTTGTTTATTAGAAAAAGACTTTCTTGTCATTTATACACATAATATTGCAATCTAATTCACTGTATGCATTTATAAGAAGGCTTACTTGTTATTTATATACATAATATTCTTAATCTGATTCACTGTATGTATTTAATAAAATGAGGATGGACATGCATCATTTAGTATTTCTAGTCCTTTGGACCTCATAATGATAGGAAAATGGTATCAGTTATGTATGTACATGAAAGATATTAATAAAATTAAATTATATTTGCAAATCAGTAGATATTAATTGGTTTATATCTCTTAAATTTTTTGATTCATTTTATTAATAGAATAATTTTTTATAAAATGAATAAAACTTTAGTTGATTAAATGAATGTTTTTTGAACAGCAAGTATACTCAATAAATTAATAAATTATTAATTTATCAATTAATTAATACCTCTTTAAATTAATAGAATTTGTATGGTCTCATGGTTATTAATTTATAGAGGTTTTACTGTATCTGATTATTTTTGTTAAAACCATTAATGCCACCTTTTTATTTTAGACATAATAAATAAAATTTTCGCACACTACACGTTTGTCAAAGTTCAGTAAAAGGGGGGAGTATTTCAAATAGGATAATTTACCTCCATTAGTTTTCACTAAAAAGTACGTGGTTTTGTGAATGGTAAAGTTTTTATTTAGGTTTTAATTGTTAATTATAATCCACTATGGTAGATGAAAATGTTTTTATTTAGGTTTATTTTGATTACACGTCAGCCAGAATCTTTTTTCCTTTTTTTTTTCTAGCCAGAGTCTTCTTATGGGCCTTGAGCCCTTGACCATCTCCACTTGTATATCTTAGACACTTTATCAGGGACGTAACAAATGATATGCAATCAATACATATTGGTTCAATGGTAAGGATAAATCACTTTTTAAAAAAAAAAAAAAATCTCGAAAGCGCTTCTTAATTCGTAATAATGATCAGAACTGAAACTATTATTAAAACTTTTTTCTTATTAGGAAAAGAGAAGGATAATTGAGAATCCTACATGCAATTAGAGGATTACCACCTCTCATCCAATCAAAACTCGCCACATCGCCATTTTCATATACAATTGGGAGGTACTATCACTAATTGATCAATCACAAGGTGACACCTCGTCAATTTGAAATCAATTGAAGGACTACAACCAATTGACCAATGAGGCTACGACACCTCAACAATTGAACTCAATTGGGAAGTCTCCCATTAGCCCAATAGACTAGATATGTTAATTACCATGCATAGGCCTCATTAACAAAAAACTAGAGGAAATTCTTAATTTGTTATGAAAAATAAAAGTTATACTACAAAGGGGGTGATTAGTGAAGCAGCTTCCACAAATGTGATCTTCGCATTTGTGAAATGCGAGTTCAGGTACCTCGCATTTCACAAATGCGAGGTAAGTGCTTTCAAAAAAAAAAGAAAAACAAGCTCGCATTCTTCGGTTGCGAGCTCAAGAGCTCGCATTTGTAGAATGCGAGCTTTTTTCCTCGCATTCAAGAAATGCGAGGTACTCAAGCTTTTTTGACCGAAAATTCAATTCTGACCGCAATTGTCTAAACCCAAGCTTCACCTGTTGAAGCATCAGTTCAACCGGCTTCAGCCTCCAAGACACTCTTCGATTTCCCGCTTCAGCTCAATTTCGAATCTCATTTCTCAGCTGCTACCCATCAATTCATCGCAGCTGGGTTTTGGTTGTCCCTCTTTCCGTCTATTTTTGTTTCATCTTCGCCGCTTCACCAAATGGTGCCAACCTTGGTAGCCTTCACCGCTTCATAGCCGTCCCCCACGCCGGCCCTCCTCCTTCCCCTTCGCCGGTTACGCTTCAAGTCAGTTCATCTTCGCCGGTTCATAGCCTTCGCCGCTTCACCACACTCTTCGCCGCCGCTTCATTTCTCAGCTGCTACCTAGCTCAGATTATACCAGGTTTGTTTATCCTTGTTCCCTTTTTTTGTTTAAGTTATGTTGTTGTTGATTACTGGCTTTTGGTTGCCCTTCCGTCCCTTCGGCCCTCTGTATAATGAATATGTACTGCTGTAATTTTTGGGCGTATGATCCGAGCTCGAATCGTATAAAACCCAGAAAGATCCGACCTCGGATCGTTTGAAGCGCCAAAAATTAAAACAGGGGATCCGAGTTCGGATCCTACAAGTTCCTGTTGGATCCGAGACGTCGGATAAACTTCTGGTATAGTGGATCCCGAGCCATGTCGGATCCGAGGACTTCAAGAACAGATACGACCTCGGATCTATTTTGGTGTTGGTACTAAACAGCTAAATTCCAGTACTTCACTGCTAAATTCCACCAAAGGCCTAAGTAAAAGCCTTTTTGTTTTGGTATTATCTGAAAACTTGAGTAAAGTAAAAAAAAAAAAGTCCTCGGTCTTGAAGTTCGACAGCCTATCTAATGGTCCCTTCTGTCACTTAATTCAGTAATTGATAACCATGCCATTGTGGAGTTGTAATATAATTTGATATTGAAGCATGTAGAAAGTTTCCCTTGCTTCAAGTACTTT
This sequence comes from Coffea eugenioides, assembly GCF_003713205.1. Taxonomy (NCBI): domain Eukaryota; kingdom Viridiplantae; phylum Streptophyta; class Magnoliopsida; order Gentianales; family Rubiaceae; genus Coffea; species Coffea eugenioides. Next base: position 12,887,596 of record NC_040041.1, read on the forward strand.
CATTTGGTTCATTGGGACAATATTTTGACACGATTGGTTACTTGGTGAAGTGAAGTGAGAATTTGACAGAATCTTCCAAAACATGTTTTTCAGTTGTTGAACACATCTTCTTGTTTGTCTTGCTAGGTTAGTATAACAGGGTAACATAGATATAATAAGCATGACTCATTCAATAATAATCTCTGGCTACCATTTGTCATAGTTGCCGGTCTTTCAATCTTTGGCTGTTATAGGTAAACACTTAATCCTATAATTAGAAAACTTTATTAACCAAAGTACAGTGACACAAAGATTGTATGATGAAACATGATTTGATTTTCTGTACAGGAAGGTTCTTTTCTTTCTTTATCCAAAGCTTTTTGTGTATAAGACAAAATGTTTATACATATGCGGTTTCTGTCGTTTTGTTTATTTTCTTTTTAATGGACTGACTATAACCATTACTTGCCAATTGTCGATATGAAAATCATGTTATATATATCATATTCAAGCCATAGTTAAATTAGTGGGCATCAAAAGTGAGGGGGTTCCAATTTCATACTACAAAATTTTTTAATATGTCAAGATACAACTTTTGCACCAGTCCGGCCAGTCTGATCTTTGCAATTCTAATACTTCTATTGGCTATTGGATTCTCTATGATGCTTTTCACGTATAGAAACAATAAGCAGCCGGAGGCCTTTGGGAAGCCATCTCTGGTAGCTAGCTCCATTTAAGTCCGGCATCCAGCTTTCTCCATTTGCCATTGCTATCACCAGAAACAGCACAAGAGGTAAGAATTAAATTCGATTCATGAGTTGAAATTTTTTTCCCCAATTATGATGAATTTAGAGCATTAAGTAGTAAAAGTTGTAGAAATAATTCTAGCAACTCTGTATCGATTTTTATAATTTGCAGTGCAATCGTAACGCAAGGGAAAATGGCATTACAACCCTAGGGAAAAAATCATGGTTTATGCCTAGATTCGGATTCGTGGAAATAATCTTAAGATGGTAAATAGTGCAAATGTTGGCTCCAGTCTCATCACTCACTTGGACATGGCCTGTACGGACATGAAAATGTGAGGTCACGTAGTACCTCGCATTTAAATATTTTTTGGGATTTTTTGTTTTCCAAATTGAAGTGGCTTTTCTGATTTGGCAATTTATTGGACACTGTTGTTGTTTCGGTTGGGCTCTTAGTTGCATGCCGTCATTAGTTTTCTATTATGGTGTCTTCTTGTACTTCTGCATTTGATCTTCAATTCATTGAACATCAATGAAGTCGACCCTTTGAGTTATGAAGTTGACCTTGAACATCAATATGAAGTCACCTTTGTTGTGTAATTTGTGTTTGACAAATTTGCAATTTGATGACGAATTTAAAAAAATCTCCGCAACAAGGGTGTTTTAAGTATAGACTAATATTACTTAATTGGCCAAATGCTTCCACATACTTGAGTAATTCAACTAAATCGGTAACCGAAACGCCATAAACAAGCTCAATAGCTCTTCTTCTATCATACCAAGCTTTCATATAAGGAATTTTAGCATTCAAATTTTTCATCATGGAGGATATTATTTAGTTTTAACTTGACAGTCCTTAAAAACAAACCCCATTTTTGGGAAGAGAACAACTCATCCACAATTCTTTTTTTTTTAAAAAAAAAAAGGTGAATGTGAGGACTCACCTTTCTTGGGATTTTTGGTATTTTATTTTTTGTGAAAACATTATGGTTGGATTAAATGTTGGGCGTTCATCTGCATTTTATAGAATAGTTGAAAAAATGATAAAAACAAGAAAAGACAATCATCATGATTTAGTCCTTGGCATCAACAGAAAGGAAACAAAGGGTTTTACAAAGTAAGAACAAATAATGAGATAAATATACACTCTTAAGTTGTTAATATGTGTGAAGGAATTGGTAAGGAGCATAAACTGAGAAATACGAACCTAGCACAGGTCGCATTTAAAATGCTTGAACACCTCCCTTGTCGGAATGGGACACCAAAGCAACCCCCTTGCGTGGACATTTTTTTATTTTCTATAAGTATGTTTTCTATACCTATGTTATTCAGTTTACCAACGCATATTTTCTTTGAATTTGGGTGAATAGATCCAAAAAGGTATATCGGAACAAGCAAGATCTACGGGAACGAGGTGGTTCATTTGAACAAATCCCTCATTGCACCCCAGATCCTCTGCTCCAGTACCTTATCTTGGTTCTGTGTGATCTCCATCATATTCATATAGGTGCATTTCGAGTTTTCGACACAAGCCAGGAGACTTGAAGAGGCTTTGATTGGTACCACTAGGAAGTTGTCTGCACAAGTGCATCTCCAAAATCTGAGGCAAATCATTGGGTAAGTCATGTAGTTTTCAAGTAGATTTAATTGTAGACTTGCACATGTTCTAATTTATAAAACTTTGCTTGGATTCGTTTTATTTTGAATTCATGAATGTAATGTGAGACACTGTAGTATAGTATATTTTTTAATTGCATATTATGGTGGTTGACAGTGGAGTATACGAAATTATTGTTGTTTCACATTCTATTATGTACATTATATTATTATTGCAGGCTTAAGGAAAGTTCGCAGTTGCTTGTCTTCTATAAGATGCTTATTGTATGTCAAATTATTCTACCGTATTTGTAGTGCTGTAAATTATCTCATATTTGATGTCTTGTTTGAAAATCGATTTGCCTATGTTGGTTGGCAGGGAGTTTTAGCCCAGTTACAGGGGAGATTCTGTCAAAATTTTTTTAACATCTTTTTGGGTGTTTTGGTTAGTGATTGCCTTAAGAGTATAATAAGACAAATTGGCGACAATATGGACTCAAAAGGGGGGGGTGCTTCTTTCCGTTAAATAAAATAAGACATCCTCGGAGATATTACCTACTATTCAAATTAATTAGGAGTTGTTGAATAACTTTTTGGCATGATGCGTAATGATATATAGGCGGTTAGAGGGAACATTAACTTAAAATGTTAACTAAAAATATGTATACAAGACAAACATGTATCACATTTGCTTGTACTACTACAAATGCTCGTATTTATTTATGTATTTGGTGTATTTATTTGGATGAAAACGTAATGTGGGCTGTGCTATTGTGTTACATTTTTCTTGGGTAATTCAGTGATAAATTTGGACCACATAATTATGTGTTTGGAAAACTCAGTGGGTGACACAAACACACATGGAAAATGACATGCTGACTACAGCACACGATTACTAACTTGTACCTTAAACGCACATGCATAATGATTAAGGTGAGTTGTCCTTTGTATCACACTTGAAACAGTAACAATGGATAGGGATTATTATTTGATGTATACTCTTGTACCACATGAGCTAACTTATTTTATTCCAAAATAGGGATTCTTTCCACACGTATGTTTATAGAAAGACCTCTGCGCGTGTCTCTTTATTGGGGAGGTAAAATACATTACGAGGATGGGTCAATTTGTTACTTGCCTCATACCTGCAACCGTACATTCTCATTACGATGCAGGATTGGATATGATGAGTTGATGGATAGAATCTATGAATATATGGGGGTCGATAGGGGGCTATTTAAGTTGAATATATTTCTCCGCCAACCTTGTGGCCGGAGCTCTTATAACGTGTCCCCAGTGGTTGATGATGAAACTCTTGCGATAATGTACGATGTATGGAACGAAATTGTTCCATACACCGCAGAACTGTATATCGAGAAGGATGAAAAATTCCAAAATCCTCGAGTCACCGGGACATTCATTTCACCAAATACTAATTTAGGTCCGATGATGTCGCTTGTCCATGCATGCATGGATCTGACAAGATTTCGACCAAACTCTAGTACAGCAGTACCTAAGACGGCATCGGTATCACAATGGGCACAGGGAGATTGTGATAGGGACTCGTTAGAGCCACGTCTTACATCAGGCTTAAGAATGGATGTTGAATCTGTTCAGGGCCTAGACTCGATTCAAAGTTTTAGAGATCCAGAATCGCTGGATCATCTTGGTAGTTATGGCTTGGATTTCAATGCCGGTCCAAGCCATTGCAACAGCCCCCTAGATGATGATTCGGAGCATGACGTGGAAGATGTAGAGGAATCTGAGTCGATTGATGTGTCAGGCAGTGACTCAGATGGCGAAATTGGACAACATGGAGTCCACCTGGATCTTGAGAACCAACAGCCCTTTGATGCATCTGGCAACCCCTTGTATGCTCCACGAGAATTGAAATTCTTCTCTAACCTTGGAAACATAGATGATGACGAGTATCTGACAGATGAAGGTGAGTTAGAGCGCATTGTGACATTTAGTGAGAAAAATAATAATATAAGGCTGCATATGAGATTTGAGAGCAAACAACAGCTGAGTAGGGCTATTAGAATGTGGTCTATCACTCATAATAGGGAGTTCAGGGTTGTTGAGAGCAAGAGAAACACCTGGGTTGCCAAATGTAAATCCGCAATTGAAAGGAGCTTCACCACTGCAGCCAACTCATCGGAACCTCCATGCGACTGGTGTGTCCGAGCAGTGAAGAAAAAGACACACGGATTGTGGCAAATAATCAGGTGGGTGAACGATCACAATTGTGTGGGTGATTTGATGAGTAATAGCAATGCTAGTCTAACATCTTCGGTTTTTGCTAGACACGTTGTTCATAGCATTGAAGACGATCCTGGGTACAAAGTAAAGAACATAGTCAGTCATGTTAAAGAAGTGCTGAAGGTGGATGTTTCTTATAAAAAGGCTTGGTACGGCAGACGCAAAGCTATTGAACTTATTTTTGGTTCTTGGGAAACAAATTTTGCCGAACTACCAAAATATCTTGACGCGCTTGTGAAGTTAAATCAGGGAACCGTTATCAGGTGATTACACCATTCTGATAGTACGGATCCCGTGAAAATATTTAAGTATGTGTTCTGGGCCTTTGGACCGGCTATTGATGCATTTCACATGTGTCAGCCGGTAATATGTGTTGACGGCACTCATTTGCGTGGCGAATATAAAGGCAAACTACTTGTTGCCGTGACGCAGGATGCCAACAACCACATTATTCCAATAGCTTATGCCATAGTCGACGAGGAGACCATTTCTAGTTGGTCTTGGTTCATGGAGCAATTTAGATACCACGTCGCCCGCGATCGGTATCCCATTTGTGTCATTTCAGATCGGCATCCCGGTATTATTCATGCTATGACACATTTTGACTATTAGCAAGAACCTTTGGCCTTTCATAGGTTTTGCCTACGACACGTTAGGAGTAATCTAATGACTCACTTCAAAGGTTTGAACTTAAAAAAGTTGTGTTGGGCAATGGGAAGAACCAGACAGTTGCACAAGTGGAGGGCATTCAAACGAGAATTAAGGAGCACGTTTCCAGATGCATGGATCTATCTGTCTAACATTGAAACCGAGAAGTGGTGTCTAACTCATGACGGTGGCCATCGCTGGGGTATTCTCACAACTAACATGTCCGAAAGTTACAATAATGTACTTAGAGGAGCACGTCACTTGCCTATCCGGGCTTGTATTGATTTGACTTTTCATCGGACAGTAGAGTTGTTTAGAACAAGAAGGGAGGATGCCAGACATTGCCGTAATCCATTTCCTCTTCGGATTTGGCGAAAGTTTAAAAATTCGGATCAGAAAGCGGGATGCCACCGGGTTGTTGAGTTCGATGGCTCTTCCGGGGTGTATAAAGTGGTGACAGGCCGCCGTGTGGACGGCAAAGGGGGCAATATACAAACGGTCAAGTATTTTGAAAAATCTTGCTCTTGTGGTAAGTGGCAGTGCTACCGACTTCCCTGTTCCCACGTGTTGGCCGTGTGCAGGCATCGCAGGGATAATCCGGGGGCGCTGGTAGATTCGCAGTTTACAAAAAGGTGATGGACAGTTCAGTATTCAGGAAAGTTTAACCCTTTGCCACATCCGGATACTTGGCTCCAACCAGATTGGGAGTTACAGGCAGATCGCAGTAAATATGTTGCCCGTCGGGCGGGGAGGGTACGAGTTAGAAGAATTCGGAATGAGATGGACGAGAGAGACCCGGAGGAACCAAGAAGGTGTACAAATTGCCAACAGTCGGGTCACAATAGAAGAAATTGTCCTAATTTTAGAGTTTGACATCATCCGTTTTAGGGATAGGAACCAGTGTACTCCGAGAGCTATGTCATTTTTTGGATTATGGAATTAATATGATTTATGAGACGATATTTTGTTTATCAGTACTTTACTCGTAATATTTCAGTGTCATTTTTAGCATCCCTATATTTAAAGTGTTGCATTAGTTTTAGCAACTCCCAATCTACTAATTAAATGTGTAGTAGCCTTATATGTTACATAATGCATTTGCAGCTATTATTTTCTGTATGGCCGATATTCCTACACATGCAGCCTTGCATCCGGGGCCATTCATGTATGATATTATCTCAGCAGGCACTGCACACCGGGCACATTCTATATTTCACGGGCACATTGTTGGTGAGCAGCTTGATGTCAGGCGATGTGATAGGCACTTTTGGGAGCATACACCTATCCCTGAGACTGTTCGGCAGTATATTCGATTGGCTGGCTTTGAAGGGGTGCTTGACTGTGGATATATGATGCTCGATCATGCTTTGATCACTAGTTTGGTGGAGCGGTGGCGGCCCGAGACGCATATATTTCATCTCCCCGTTGGAGAGACTACGGTTACCTTGCAGGATGTGGAGGTTCTGTGGGGTCTACCCATAGATGGTCCTCCAGTTATAGGGATTGATACATCTCATAGTGTTGAGGAGTGGAGGAATTTATGTGAGGAGTTGATTGGGTTTTATCCAGCGATGTCAGATTTTGATGGGCAGCGGCTCAAATTAGGATGTTTAGCTAGAGTATTAGATACAGAGTTGACACCTGATGCTTCGGATGTCCAATGTAGACAGCGGGCCCGTGTATACCTGCTCCTGCTATTAGGCGGTCATTTATTAGCAGATAAGTCCGGTAACAAAGTCCCCCTATTGTATATGCCATTACTCCGAGATTTGGAAACTGTTGCGCAATATAGTTGGGGAAGCGCGATATTAGCAACTCTGTATCGATCATTGTGTAGCGCCACATCTCCCTCTAGATCGGCAATTGCGGGACCATTAGTTTTGCTTCAGGTACATTTCCTCCAGATTCAATGTGTTTAACTTTAACTAGGTGATGATTATACGGTCAATTAGTACATTCAAATATAATAAATTACAGCTATGAGCGTGGGAACGTATACCAACAATGCGCCCTGATCGTGTGCAGCCGTTAGAGCACTATCCTGTTCCATATGGAGCTCGGTATGTATATCAAATATATTTATGTAATACTAATACGAATCAACTATCTCCTTTAATGATTATTTTTCCAACATGTTCCCTCAGGTGGAATGTTCAATTTGATGTACACAGAGTGGCAAGACATGTTGTATCTGTATTCGAGATCAGTTGACCAGGCTTACGTGCCCGAGAGGTACACTAATTGTCTTTTGATGTCATTATGATTGGTCTTTACCGTTATATTTCAGTAAGATGTTTAAAATTTATATATATATATGTTGGTTTGTTATCGGCAACAAATTATGCCTTCAGTATCGTCAAAAATGGTTGGATTGGCAGGGATTTTCATCCGGTTAAGGGGAGGTGCTGGGAAGATTTTTAAATTTTAGACGAAAAACGAGAATAACTATTGTGCATGTAACTGTATGTATGGCGAAATTGAATAAGTATTGGTCTTGCAGTTTATATGGCAGCCGTACTCGGACGATATTCTCGCATCTCTGCGGCATATTGTACTGCAGGACGCGGCATTTGGAGATCTGTCACGTATCTCATATGTTGGGAAGTTGTCGAGCCACATCTTCCGAATCGAGTTATGAGACAGTTCGGATATCATCAGCCCGTGCCTGATCTCAGATTGACCGATAATCAACAGGCACTGCATTCTCTTGATCGTCGTGGCAAGGGGAATCAAGACTGGATAACTAGACATGCAGCATATATTGATGTGTGGACTGATCGGTCTCAGCATGTGGAGGACGGTGCTGTAACTGAAGATCCTACCTATCCGTCCGATGAGTATCGTCAATGGTATCGCGAGCGGACAGTGCTATATATTTCAAATCCTACTAGGCATCCCGTTTTCCGGAGGGCTTTCAGGGTGATAGCGCTAAAGCACAATATCTAGTAAGTTTTCCTTACAATTACTGAAAGAGATCCTTCGGTCATCCAAGTTGTTAAGATTTAACTCTATTCTATCCTTTTGCATCCCAACATTATATCTCCAGATGGATGCTATGTCTCAGGTATATTACATGGCTGAGACCTGTCTCGCACAGAGCGACGAACAGCACACGAATTATTTTAATGCAATGAAGGACTTTGCATCCATGACTCTGGAAACTGTAGGGGAGTCATCCCGACTTGCATTTCGCCCTCCACGAGTACCCCAGCAAATTCCGCAACCAGCAGACCCCCGTCGCGTTGAAAGAGCTCCTAGGAATGTTCACGGAGGTCAACATGGTGGTGGACGCCGTCGTAGACTCCGGTCACCAGAACCCACCGTTCAAACTGGATGTGATGGAGGGTCACAGGCTACCGAGCCTCAGGGCATCCCTAGGTCCATTGGCCATTCTAGGTCACCAGTGCCTATGGCGGAGTTTACGCCCCTTACAGACTTACATCTTGCAAGTGGTGAACAACATGTAGGAGGTACAGATGAAGGCCCAAGTATCCAAGCTATTGATGCTAGACTTGAGTCACAGATTACTCAAATCGATGTTGTGATGCCAGTCCAGCCACGTCGAACACAGAGAGTGCACAAACCCAGAGGATGTGGCACTCATGGAAGACTTGGACATCATTGATATTCAGCATTTTAATTGTGTAGTTGTTGTTTGCTTCTCCTTTTGTTTATATTCTTTACTTTGGCGAATAGTGGTTTTATTTTAAAATATTTGGACACGTTGCTGGAAATATTGGTTGGATTAAATGTTGTGCATTTTGGGTTTACTGGCAGGGAGTTTTGTCCACTTTTAAGGGGAGACTTCTGTCAAAATTTTTTTTAAAAAAAATTAATATTAATCATAATACATTTTTTGTCAAACATCTGAGTCGGCCCAAGCTTTCATTGTGTGGCTTGATCTCATCTTTTCTCATTTAATTTAGAAATAATCACTCCATAATCATCTGCTAAAAAATCATTTCGCAAATGCGAGGTACTAAATCTAAAAAAAAATGGGAGTGTAAATAATACCTAACCTTATTATTTAAAATACTCAGATGGCGAAAAGAATATTTTATTTTGTATCTCTTCTTATGATCTTACGGAAGTCACAATTGGAATGGAATTGTAAATAACACATCCCGCAGGAAATGTGATGATTTGAAGTTTAAATATGATATCATGCGCATTAACTAACTACTTGAAAGGAAGGTGAAGAAAGGTAAAAGCGAACTTAGCCGATTGAAGGTGAAGCTCTGCAAAATAGCTGTAAAACCTGTGAGAAAGATGTAGAAAAACGGTTCTGCCAGTTGACCTGAGGAGAGAGATAGATCCGCGCCTCGGATCCGTCTCGTGAAAATGGATACGTGCTCGGATCCACTTGATCCGAGGACTTTCCATCGTAGATCCGAGGTCGGATCCTAAAGACCTCGGATAACTTACACCAGAAGTACAACCGAGGCCTCAGATCAATCTTGTTCACACGGATCCGTGCTCGGATCCGTGTGCAGCAACTCCCACGTTTTGTTTTTTACGGCTTTCCTATATTTCTACAATTTTGCTCCCAATCTGTTGTGCAATTTATCCTCTGAATGGCCCTTCCATTTCTTTCAGTTCATGCATGAATTTCGTGCTTCAATAACCTTCACGGTGTTAAGTAAATTAACGCATTAATCCACTAATTTGAATTGATTTTGAACCCTTAAATAATATTCAAGCAATTATCACAAAGGAGTTGAAATATGGCTTTAATCTTCTCAAAACATACCAAAAATTCATGCTAAAAGTGTACAAAATGTACGCTAAATACTCATAATATTTAATGAAATAAAAATAATTATGCCTTAATCTTAACAAATTCAAATCAATCTCTCATTCTATCCTAATTCCTCAAATAAGCAAATTTCATTCTCAATTTTACGGCCTTCCTCATCCCGAATGTTAACAATTTAGAGGAATATTATTCACATTTCATATTATTTAAATAATGCGAATGCTTTTTTACGCGAAAATTAACACTTTTAGGTGAAAATTCACAGGTACTCAACGTTTCACTTATTTACATTGCTAAGTATACTCTTACCACCAATACCTTTTTAAGCGAATGTCGACATTTGTAAATGCCAGCCCACTTGTTACCCAGTACATGAATCATTGGAGCAGAAAATTAATAATATTATTCTTTAATTTAGGCATCAATTTCTTTTCCCTGTAAGCATAATTTTGTTGCAATTTGGCCTTATCGTGACTATATGAAGCACTTACTAACGAAATTAAGTGAAAATGACAAATATCATTAATCATGCAAATTTCCAAGCGAGGTAATTTTTCTTATTTAACCAAATATACTTCCTAAAAAGTAAAAATCCTAATTGCATAATGGTTCATTCCAAGCAAGATGAGGACTAAACCTTCCCAAAAAACATATAACATTTTATCCAATGGAAGAAATAGACACTTAAAATTGAACATTTTGGCCATTAATTTGAAATATTGGAAAATGATTGGTCATGCAATTTGATGCCCTTCAAACCTCACAATCATCCCAATTCTGTCCAAAATGAAACAACAAGGGTACCAAACTACATAAGTTGCACAAGATAATCCAATAAGAAAACTACAAAGGTTGTCTTAACAAAAGAAAAGCAAAATAGAGAAATAAAAGATCCAAGCCGCTACGGAGCGTCATGGCTGCTCGGAACGAGGGTCTATTGCCTCCTCCGCTCCATGAGGACCCTGTGAGGTACCAATATGGCCCTCCTCCTGATGAGGTGTCGGAGTAGGCGACCGGCGGATGTTGAAGTGTTCTTCCATCGCCCGAAGACGGCGATCATGCCTGTCTAGTCGCTCCGTCATCCGTCTCT